>NW_024743169.1:0-44379 GCF_018991925.1 Homarus americanus | reverse complement strand
CTGAAGGGAGCCTCCCTCACACCCGGGGTCATGGCACTGAAGGGGTGCCCGGCCCTCACACCCCGGGTCATGGCACTGATGAGGTGCCCTGGCCTCACACCCCGGGTCATGGTGATTAAGGGTGCCCGGCCCTCACACCCCTGGTCATGCACCAGGGGTGCCCGGCCCTCACACCCTGGTCTGCAGCACTGAAGGGTGCCTGGGCCTCACACCCCTGGTCATAGAGCTAAACGAGTGCCCAGCCTCACACCCTGGGTCATGGTGCTGAGGGGTGCCCTGCCTCACACCCCGGGTCATGTGAAGGGGTGCCTGCCCTCACACCCCGGGTCATGTCACTGAAGGTGCCCGGCCCTCACACCTGGTCATGGCACTGAAGGGGAGCCCGGCCTCACACCCCGGGTTATGGCACTGAAGGGGATCCCGGCCCTCACACCCCGGGTCATGGTGCTGGGAGGTGCCCGGCCTCACACCCCGGGTCATGTCATTGAAAGGGTGCCTGGCCTCACACCCGGTCATGGTGCTGGAGGGTGCCTGCCCTCTATACCCCGGATATGTCACTAAAAGGTGCCTGGCCCTCACACCCCGGGTCATGTCACTGAAGAGGTGCCTGGCCCTCACACCCTGGTTCATAGCTCTAGGGTGCCTGTCACACCCTGCTTCATGGCACTAAAGGGGTGCCCGGCCCTCACACCCCGGGCTCATGGCACTGAAGGCTGCCCGGCCCTGACGCCCCGGTCCTGTCACTGAAGGGTTGCCAGCCCTCACACCCCGGGTCATGTCATTGAAAGGGTGCCCGGCCCTCACACCTGGGTCATGGTGCTGGAGGTGCCCGGCCTTCACACCCCGGGTCATGTCACTGAAGGTGCCTGGCCCTCACACCCCTGGTCATAGAGCTAACGAGTGCCCAGCCCTCACACCCCGGGTCATGTCACTGATGGGTGCCCGGCCCTCACACCCGGGTCATGTCACTAAGGGTGCCTGGCTCACACCCCGGGTCGATGGGGTTCACGCCTCACACCCCGGGTCATGAAACTAAAGGGGTGCACGGCCCTCACACCGGGTCATGGACCTAGTTCGCCCTGACGCCCCTGGTCATGTCACTGAAGGGGTGCCTGCCCTCACACCCCTATTTCATGGCACTGAAGGGGTGCCCGGCCCTCACACCCCGGTTCACAGCACTGTAGTGCCCGGCCTTCACACCTCGATTCATGGGACTGAGGGGTGCCTGACTCACACCCCGGGTCATGTGAAGGGTGCCTGGCCTCACACCCCGGTCTGCAGCACTGTAGGGGTGCCCGGCCTTCCCACCCTGTTTCATCGCACTGAAGGGGTGCCCGGCCCTCACACCCTGTTTCATGACACTGAAGGGGTGCCTGGCCCTCCACCCCGGTCATGGCACTGAAGGGTGCACGGCCTCACACCCAGGGTCATGGACCCAAAGTGCCCGGCCCTCACACCACGGGTCATGGGATTAAAGAGGTGCCCGCCCTCACACCCCGGGTCATGGCGCTGAAGGGGGCCCGGCCGTCACACCCCGGTCATGACACTGAAGGGTGCCCGGCCCTCACACTCCGGGTCATGGCACTGAAGGGGCCTACACCCTGGGTCATGGTGCTGGGGGGGTGTCCGCCCTCACACCCCGGGTCATGTGAAGGGGTGCCCGGCCCTCACACCCCGGGTCATGTCACTGAAGGGGTGCCCGGCCCTCACACCCGGGTCATGGCACTGAAGGGGAGCCTGGCCCTCACACCCTGGGTTATGGCACTGAAGGGGATCCCGCCCTCACACCCCGGCTCATGGTGCTGGAGGGTGCCTGGCCTCACACCCCGGGTCATGTCATTGAAAGGGTGCCCGGCCCTCACACCCGGGTCATGGTGCTGAAGGTGCCCGGCCTTCACACCCCGGGTCATGTCACTGAAGGGGTGCCCGGCCCTCACACACCTGGTCATAGAGCTAAACGAGTGCCCAGCCTCACACCCCGGGTCATGGTGCTGGAGGGGTGCCCTGCCCCTCACCCCGGGTCATGTGAAAGGGTGCCCGGCCCTCACACCCCGGGTCATGTCACTGAAGGGGTCTCGGCCCTCACACTCCGGTCATGGCACTGAAGGGGAGCCCGGCCTCACACCCGGGTTATGGCACTGAAGGGATCCTGGCCCTCACACCCGGGTCATGGTGCTGGAGGGGTGCCTGGCCCTCACACCCCGGGTCATGTCATTGAAAGGGTGCCCGGCCCTCACACTCCGGGTCATGGTGCTGGAGGGTGCCCGCCTCATACCCCGGGTCATGTGACTAAAAGGTGCCCGGCCTCACACCCTGGGTCATGTCACTGAAGAGGTGCACGGCCCTCACACCCGGGTCATGGACCTAAAGGGGTGCCCGCCTCACATCCTGGGTCATGGGGTTGAAGCGGTTCCTGGTCCTCACCACGGGTCATGGAGTTGAATTGGTGCCCGGCCATCACACCCGATTAATGGCACTGAAAGGGTGCCCGGCCCTCACACCCCGGGTCATGGCACTGAAAGGTGCCCGGCCTCACACCCCGGGTCATGGACCTAAAGGGGTGCCTGGCCCTCACACCCGGGTCATGGGACTGAATAGGTTCCCGGTCCTCACACCCCGGTTCATAGCTCTGTTTGGGTGCCGGCCTCCCACCCCGGGTCATGGACCTAAAGGGGTGCCCGGCCTCACACCCCGGTCATGGCACTGAAGGGGTGCCTGACCTCACACCCGGGTCATGGCACTGAAGTGGTGCACGGCCTCACACACCGGGCATGGACCTAAAGGGGTGCCCAGCCCTCACACCACGGGTCATGGGGTTGAAGTGGTTCCTGGCCATCACACCCCGGTCATGGTGCTGATGGGTGCCCGCCCTCACACCCGGGATTATTGGCACTGAAATCGAGCCTCTCCCTCATCACTCTGGGTCATGGTGCTGAAGGGGTGCCTGGCCCTCACCCTGATTCATTTCACTGAAGTGGTGCCGGACCTCACCCCCGGGGTCATGTGAAGGGGTGGCCGTCCTCACACCCCGGTTCGCAGCACTGTAGGGTGCCTGATCCACACCCTGCTTCATGGCACTGAAAGGTGCCGGGCCCTCCAACCCGGTTCATGACACTGAAGTGCCTGGCCCTCACACCCCGGTCATGGCACTGAAGTGGTGCACGGCCCTCACCACCGGGGCATGGACCTAAAGGGGTGCCCAGCCTCACCACGGGTCATGGGGTTGAAACGGTTCCCGGCCCTCACACCACGGTTCATGGCACTGGTTGCCCGGCCCTGACGCCCCGGGTCATGTCACTGAAGGGTTGCCCAGCCTTCACACCCCGGTTCATGACACTGAAGGGGTGCCTGGCCTCACACCCCGGGTCATGGCACTGAAGGTGCGGGCCTCACACCCCGGGTCATGGACCTAAAGAAGTGCCTGGCCTCACCCTACGGGTCATGGGGTTGAAGTGGCTTCGGCCTCACACCCGAGGTCATGGTGCTGGATGGGTGCCCGGCCTCACACCCCGGGTCATGTCACTGAAGGGGTGCCTGCCCTCACACCCCGGTTCATGGCACTGAAGGGGTGCCCGGCCCTCACACTTCGGGTCATGGTGGAGGTGCCCTGGCCTCACACCCCGGGTCACTAGCAAGGTCCGGCCCTCACACCCCGGGTCATCACTGAGGGGTTCACGGCCTCACACCCCGGGTCATGGACCTGGGCACGGCCCTCACACCCCGGGTCATGGACCTAAGGGTTGCCCGCCCTGACGCCTGGATACTGAAGGGGTGCCCGGCCCTCACACCCTATTCATGGCACTGAAGGGTGCCCGGCCTCACACCCCGGTTCACAGCACTGTAGGGGTGCCTCCTCACATCCTGATTCATGGGACTGAAGGTGCCTGACCTCACATTCCGGGTCATGTGAAGGAGTGCCCGGCCTTCACACCCCTGGTGCAGCACTGGGGTGCCCGGCCTTCCCACCCTGTTTCATCGCACTGAAAGGGTGCCCGGCCCTCACACCCCTGCTTAATGACACTGAAGGTGCATGGCCCTCACACCCTGGGTCATGCACTGAAAGGGTGCACGGCCTCACACCCAGGGTCATGGACCTAAAGGGGTGCCCAGCCTCACACCACGGGTCATGGGATTGAAGCGGCCTGGCCCTCACCCTGTTTCATGACACTGAAGGGATGCCGGCTCACACCCCGGTTCGCAGCACTGTGGGGAGCCCGGCCTTCACACCCCTTTCATCGCACTGAAAGGTGTGCCCGGCTTTCACACCCTGGATTCACGGCACTGAAGTGCCCGGCCCTCACACCCCATTTCATGACACTGAAGGGGTGCCTGGCCCTCAAACCCCGGGTCATGGACCTGAAGGGCTGTCCGGCCCTCACACCACGGATCATGGAGTGAAGCGGTTCCCGGCCCTCACACCCCGGGTCATGGTGCTGGAGGGGTGCCCGGCCCTCACACCCGGTTCATGTCACTGATGTGGTGCCCGGCCCACACACCCGGGTCATGGCACTGAAGGTGCCTGGACCTCACTCCGGGTCATGGTGCTGAAGGGGTGCCCGGCCACCCTGATTCATGGCAATGAAGGGGTGCCTGCCCTCACACCCCGGGTCATGGTGCCTGAGGGGTGCCCGCCCGGGTCATGGGGTTAAGTGGTTCTGGCCATCACACCCCGGGTCATGGTGCTGATGGGGTGCCCGGCCCTCACACCCCGGATTATTGGCACTGAAATCGAGCCCGCCCTATCACTCTGGGTCATGGTGCTGAAGGGGTGCCCGTCTCACACCCCTGATTCATTTCACTGAAGTGGTGCTGGACCTCACTCCCCGGGTCATGTGAAGGGGTGCCCGCCCTCACCCCGGTTCGCGCACTGTAGGGGTGCCTGGATCTCACACCCTGTTTCATGGCACTGAAAGGGTGCTGGCCCACAACCCGGTTCATGACACTGAAGGGGTGCCCGCCTCACACCCGGGTCATGGCACTGAAGTGGCACGGCCTCTCACACACCGGGGCATGGACCTGGGTGCCCAGCCCTCACACCACGGGTCATGGGGTTGAAACGGTTCCCGGCCCTCACACCCCGTTCATGGCACTGAAGGCGTGCTCGGCTGTCACACCCCGGGTCATGTCACTGAAGGGTTGCCCAGCCCTCACACCCCGGGTCATGGCACTGAAGGGGTTCCTGAACCTCACACCCCGGGTCATGGTGGTGGAGGGGTGCCCGGCCCTCACACCCCGGGTCATGTCACTGAAAGGGTGCCCGCCCTCATCCCGGTCATGTCAATGAAGGTGCCCAGCTCTCACACCCCGGTGATTTCACTGAAGGGGTGCCTGGCCCTCACACCCCGGGTCATGGTACTGAAGGTGCCCCGCCTCACACCCCGGGTCATGGTGCTAATGGGGTGCCTGGCCCTTACACCCCGGATCATGTGGAGGGGTGTCCGGCCCTCACACCCCGGTTCATAACACTGTGTGCCCTGCCCCAAACCCCGACTCATGTCACTTATGGGGGTACCCGGCTCACACCCAGGGTCATGGTGCTGGAGGGTGCCCGGCCCTGACACCCCGGTCATGAAGGGGTGCCCGGACTCACACCCTTTTTCAAAGCACTGTATGGATGGCCGGCACTCACACCCTGTTTCATGGCATTTAAGGGTGCCCATCCGCACAACCAGGTTAATGACACTGAAAGGTTGCCCGCCCTCACACCCCAGGTCATGTCACTGAAGGGGTGCCCTGGCCCTCACACCCCGGTCATGGCACTGAAGGGGAGCCCGGCCGTCACACCCCAGGTCATGGTGCTGGAGGGTGCCCGGCCCTGACACCCCGGGCTAAGGAAGGGGTGCCTGACCTCACACCTTTTCAAAGCACTGTATGGATGGCCGGCACTCACCCCACGTTTCATGTCATTTAAGGGTGCCCATCCTCACAACCAGGTTAATGACACTGAAAGGTTGCACGGCCCTCACACCCCAGGTCATGTCACTGAAGGGGTGCCCGGCCCTCACCACGGGTCATGGCACTGAAGGGGAGCCCGGCCATCACACCCCGGTTCATGACACTGAAGGTGCCTGGCCCTCACACTCCGGGTCATGGCACTGAAGGGGTGCCTGCCCTCACACCCTGGGTCATGGTGCTGGAGGGGTGCCCTGCCCTACACCCCGGGTCATGTCACTGAAAGGGTTCCCGGCCCTCACACCTGGCCACTGAAGGGGTGCCTGGCCTCACACCCCAAGTCATGGTGCTTGAGGGTGCCCGGCCCTGACACTCCGGGTCATGTGAAGGTGCCTGGCCCTTCACCCAGGTTCATGACACTGAAAGGGATCCGGCCTCACACCCCGGGTCATGTCACTGAAGGGGTGCCCGGCCCTCACCCGGGTCATGGCACTGAAGGGGAGCCCGGCCCTCACACCCCGGGTTATGGCACTGAAGCCGGCCTCACACCCGGGTCATGGTGCTGAGGGGTTCCTGGCCCCTCACCCCGGGTCATGGCACTGAAAGGGTGCACGGCCCTCACCCAGGGTCATGGACCTAAAGGGTGCCTGCCCTCACACCACGGGTCATGGGATTGAAGCGGTTCCCGCCCTCACACCCCGGTCAGGGTCTCGGCCTTCACACCCCGGTTCGCAGCACTGGGAGCCTGGCCTTCACACCCCTTTTCATCTCACTGAAAGGGTGCCTGGCCACACCCCTGATTCACGGCACTGAAAGGGTGCCCGGCCCTCACACCTCGTTTCATGACACTGAGGTGCCCAGCCTCAAACCCCGGGTCATGGACCTAGAGTGCCTGGCCCTCACACCATGGATCATGGAGTGAAGCGTCCCGGCCCTCACACCCCGGGTCATGGTGCTGGAGGGGTGCCCGGCCCTCACACCCCGGTTCATGTCACTGATGGGGTGCCCGGCCCACACACCCCGGGTCATGGCACTGAAGGGGTGCCTGGACCTCACACTCCGGGCCATGGTGCTGAAGGGGTGCCCGGCTTTCACACCCCTGATTCATGGCACTGAAGGGGTGCCCGGCCCTCACACCCCGGGTCATGGTGCCTGAGGGTGCCCGGCCCTCACACCCCGGGTCATGGGGTTGAAGTGGTTCCCGCCATCACACCCCGGGTCATGGTGGATGGGGTGCCCGCCCTCACACCCCTATTGGCACTGAAATCGAGCCCGGCCCAACACTCTGGGTCATGGTGCCCCACCCTGATTCATTTCACTGAAGTGGTGCCGACCTCACCCCTGGGTCATGGGGGTGCCCGGCCCACACCCCGGTTCAGCACTGTAGGGGTGCCCGATCTCACACCCTGTTTCATGGCACTGAGTGCCGGGCCTCACACCCGGTTCATGACACTGAAGGGGTGCCCTCACACCCCGGGTCATGGCACTGAAGTGGTGCACGGCCTCACACCCGTCATGGACCTAGAATGGCCCTACACCACGGGTCATGGGGTTGAAACGGTTCCCGCCTCACACCCTGGGTCGTGTTGCAGGTGCCCGCCCTCACATCCTGGGTCATGGCACTGCAGTGCCTGGCCCTCACACCCGGGTCATGGTGTCTGAGGTGCCCGCCCTCACGCTCCGGGTCATGTCACTAAAGGGGTGCCCGCCCGCACACTCCGGGTCATGGATTGCAGCGGTTCCTGCCCTCACACCCCGGTTATGGTGCTGATGGGGTGCCCGCACTACACCCCGATTCTGGCACTGAAATCAGCCTGGATACTAAACCCTGGATCATGGTGCTGAAGGCATGAACCTCACACCCCGGGTCATCTTGCTGGAGGTGTGCCCGAACCTCACACCCCGGTTATGTCACTGAAAGTCCGGCCTCAAACCCGGGTCATGTCACTGAAGGTGCCCGGCTCACACCCCGGGTCATGGCACTGAAGGGGTTCCCGACCCCACACCCTGGGTCATGGTGGAGGGTGCCCGCCCTCACACCCCGGGTCATGTCACGAAAGGGTGCCCGGCTTCATCTCGGGTCATGTCAATGAAGGGGTGCCCAGCTCACACCCTGGTGATTTCACTGAAGGGGTGCCTGGCCCTCACACCCCTGGTCATGGTACTGAAGGGGTGCCCTGCCCTCACACCCCGGGTAATGAAGCATGGTGCCTGCCCTTGCACCGGATCATGTGAGGTGCCCGGCCTCACACCCCGGTTCATAACACTGTAGCTGCCCCAAACCCCGGCTCATGTCACTTTGGGGTGCCCGCGCTCACACCCAGGGTTATGGTGCGGAGGGTGCCCGGCCCTGACACCCCGGGTCAAGTGAAGGGTGCCTGACCTCACACCCTTTTTCAAAGCACTGTATGGATGGCCGGCACTCTCCCACGTTTCATGTCATTTAAGGGTGCCCATCCTCACAACCAGGTTAATGACACTGAAGCGAGGCCCCTCACACCCCAGGTCATGTCACTGAAGGTGCCCGGCCCTCACACCCCGGGTCATGGCACTGAAGGGGAGCCTGACCGTCACACCCCGGTCATGACACTGAAGGGGTGCCTGGCCTCACACTCCGGGTCATGGCACTGAAGGGGAGCCGACCACACCCCGGGTCAAGGTGCTGGAGGGGTGCCCTGCCCACACCCCGGGTCATGTCACTGAAAGGGTTCCCGGCCCTCACACCTGGCCGCGGGCACTGAGGGGTGCTGGCCCCACACCCCAAGTCATGGTGCAGGGGTGCCCGGCCCGACACCTGGGTCATGTGAAGGGGTGCCCGGCCCACCCAGGTTCATGACACTGAAGGGTATCCGGCCCCTCACACCCGGGGTCATGTCACTGAAGGTGCCCGGCCTCACACCTGGGTCATGGCACTGAAGGGAGCCCGGCCCTCACCCCTGGGTTATGGCACTGAAGGTGCCTGGCCTCACACCCCGGGTCATGGTGCTGAGGGGTTCCCGGCCCTCACACCCCGGTCAAATCACTGATGGGGTGCCCAGCTCTCACACTCCGGTCATGGCACTGAATGGGTGCCTGGCCCTCACACCCCGGGTCAGGAAAGGAAGGTGCCCGGCCTCACACCCCGAATCATTTCACTGAAGGGTGCCTGACCCTCACACCCCGGTTCGCAGCAGCTGTAGGCCCGGCCCTCACACCCTGTTTCATGGAACTGAAAGGGTGCCCGGTCTCACACCACGATTCATGACACTGAAGAGGTGCCCGGCCGTCACACCCCGGTCATTTCACTGAAGGGGTGTCCGGCCCTCACACCCTGGTCCATGGTGCTGGATTGGTGCCCGGCCCTCCACCCCGGGTCATGGTGCTTGGGAGGTGCCCGGCCCCAAACCCAGATTCATGGCACTGAAAGGTGTCCGGCCCCACACCTGGTTTGCAGCACTGTAGGGGTTCCCGGCCTCACACCCTGTTTCATGGCACTGAAAGGGTGCCCGGCCTCACACCCAAATTGTGACAATGAAGGGAGCCTCCCCTCCCCACGGGTCATGGCACTAAGGGGTCGGCCCTCACACCCGGTCATGGCACTGATGAGGTGCCCGGCCCTCACACCCCGGTCATGGTGCTTAAGGGGTGCCCGGCCCTCAAACCCGATTCATTGCACTGAAAGGGTGTCCGGCTCACACCCCTGGTTCCCAGCACTGTAGGGGTGCCCGGCCCACACCAATGTTCATGTCACTGAAGGTGCCGGCCTCACACCCTGGGTCATGAGACTGAAGGGGAGCCCGGCCTCACACCCCGGGTCATGGCTTGAAGGGGTGCCCGGCCCTCACACCCCGGGTCATGGTGCTGAAGGGGTGCCCGGCTCACACCCCTGGTCATGTACCTAGTGGTGCCTGGCCCTCACACACCGTTTCATGGCACTGAAGGGGCCTGGCGCTCACACCCCGGCCATGGTGCTGGAGGGGTGTCAGGCCTGACACACCCGGGTCATGACACTGAAGGGGTGCCTGGCCCTCACACCCCTGGCCTTGGTGCTGGATTGGTGCCCGGCCCCACCCCAGGTCATGGGGCTGAAGGTGCCCGCCCTCACACCCCAGGTCATGGCACTGGAAGGAGGACTGCCCTCACACGTCGGGTCATGGCACCGAAAGGGTGCCCGCCCACACTGGTCATGTCATTGAAGGGTTCCTGCCCTCACACCCCGGTCATATCACTGAAGGGTGCCTGCCCTCACACCCGGTCATAGTACTAAAGGGGTGCCTGGCCTCATACCCTGGGTCATGGTGCGGAGGGCCCGGCCCTCACCCGATTCATGGCACTGAAATGAGCCCGGCCTCACACCCCGGGTCCTGGTGCTGAAGGGGTGCCTGGCCTCACACCCCTGTTTCATGGCACTGAAGGGTGCCCGCCTCACACCCCGGTTCACAGCACTGTAGTGTCCGCCCCTCACACCGGGCCATGGTGCTGAATGGTGCCCGCCCTCACACCGGGTCATGGTGCTGAAGGTATCCGGCCCTCACACCCTGATTCATGGCACTGAAAGGGTGCCCGGCCTCACACCCCTGTCTGCAGCACTGAAGGGGTGCCTGGCCTCACACCCCGGGTCATGGCACTGAAGGGTGCCCGCCTCACACCCGGTCATGGACTGGAGGGAGCCCGGCCTCACACCCCGGGTCATGGCTCTGGGGGTGCCCGGCCTCACACCCCGGTCATGGTGCTGAAGGGGTGCCCGGCCCTACACCCTGATTCATGGCACTGATGAGGTGCCCGGCCTCACACCCTGGCCATGGCACTGAAGGTTTGCCCCGCCTCACACCCCTGGCATGTACCTAAAGTGGTGCCTGGCCCTCACACACCGTTTCATGGCACTGGAATGGTGCCCGGCCGTCACACCCCGGGCCATGGTGCTGAGGGTGTCAGGCCCTGACATCCGGGTCATGACACTGAAGGGTGCCTGCCCCACACCCCAGGCCATGGTGCTGAGGGTGCCTGCCCTCACACCACGGGTCATGGTGCTGGAGGGTGCCCTGCCCTCACACCCCGTCATGCACTGAAAGGGTGCCCTGGCCTCACACTCCGGATCATGCCACTGAAGGATTCCTGGCCTCACAGCCCGGGTCATGGTGCTGAGGGGTGCCCAGCCCTGACAACCCGGGCATGGAAGGGGTGCCTGCCCTCACATCCAGGTTCATGACAGTGAACTGGCCCCCACATCCCGGGTCATGACACTGAAGGTGCCCGGCCGTCACACCCCTGGCCATGGCACTGAAGGCGGCTCGGCTCTCACACCCTGGTCATAGACCTAAACGGTGCCCGGCCTCACACCCCTGGCCTTGGTGCTGATTGGTGCCTGGCCCTCACACCCAGGTCATGGGGCTGAAGGGGTGCCTTGCCCTCACACCCAGGTCATGGCACAAGGAGGTGACTGGCCTCACACGTCGGGTCATGGCACCGAAAGGTGCCCGGCCCACACACTCCGGCCTGTCATTGAAGGGCTTCCCGCCCTCACACCCCGGGAATATCACTGAAAGTGCCCTGCCCTCACACCCGGTCATAGCACTGGGGTGCTCCTGGCCCTCATACCCCGGGTCATGGCACTGAAATCGAGCCCGGCCTCACACCCCGGGCATGTGAAGGGGTGCCCGCCCCAACAACCCTGGTTCATGTCACTGAAAGGGTGTCCGGCCCTCACACCCTTGGTTCAGCACTGTAGGGTGCCCACACCCTGTTTCATGGCACTGAAAGGGTGCCCGGCCTTCACACCCACCTGTGACAATGAAGGATAGCCCTCCCTCACACCGCGGGTCATGGCACTGAAGGGTGCCTCCCTCACACCCTGGGTCATGGCACTGATGAGGTACCTGGCCCTCACACCCCAGGCCATGGTGCTGAGGGGTGTCAGGCCGTGACACACCTGCTCACTGAAGGCTGCCTGCCCCCACACCCCAGGCCATGGTGCTGGAGGGGTGCCTGCCTCACACCACGGATCATGGTGCTGGGGGGTGCCCTGCCTCTCACACCCGGGGCCACTGAAAGGGAGCCTGTTCCTCACACCCTGATTCATGGCACTGAAACGAGCCCGCCATCACACCCCGGGTCATGGTGCTGAAGGGGTGCCCGGCCCTCACACCCCGGATTCATGGCACTGAAGGGGTGCCCGGCCTCACACCCCGGTTCACAGCACTGTAGGGGTGTCCGGCCTCACACCCCGGGCCATGGTGCTGGATTGGTGCCCCGGCTCACACCCCGGTCATGGTGCTGAAGGTCTGGCCCACACCCCTGATTCATGGCACTGAAAGGGTGCCCGGCCTTCACACCCGGTTGGCAGCACTGTAGGGTGCCCGGCCTTCACACCCTGCTTCATGGCACTTAGGGTTCCTGGCCCTCACACCCCACCCGGACACTGAAGGGGTGCCTGGCCTGCACACCCCGGGACATGGTGCTGGGGGTGCCCGTCCCTCACACCCCGGGTCATGTCACTGAAAGGGTGCCTGGCCCTCACACCCCGGGTCATGTCACTGAAGGGGGCCCAGCTCTCACCACCGGGTCATGTCACTGAAGGGTGCCCAGCTCTCACACTCAATGTCATGGCACTGAAGGGGTGCCTGGCCTCACACCCCGGGTCATGGTGCTGATAGGGCGCCCCTACACCCCGGTCATGTGAAAGGGTGCCCGGCCCTCACACCCGGTTCATAACACTGTAGTGCCCTGCCCACACCCCTGTTCCATGTCACTGAAGGGGTGCCTGGCCCTAAAACCCCGGTTCATGTCACTTATGGGGTGCCTGGCTCACACCCCGGGTCATGGTGCTGGAGGAGTGCCCAGCCCTGACACAGGGTCATGTTAAGGGGTGCCCGACCCTCACACCCTGGTTTAAAGCACTGTATGGGTGGCCGGCACTCACACCACTGTTTCATGGCACTTGGGGTGCCCGGCCCTCACACCCAGGTTCATGACTCTAGAAGGGTGCCCAGCCCTCACACCCCTGTTCATGTCACTGATGGCGTGCCCGGCCCTCACACCCCGGGCCATGGTGCTGATTGGTGCCCGGCCTCACACCCCGGGTCATGGTGCTGAAGGGTGTCCGGCCCACACCCCTATTCATGGCACTGAAAGGGTGCCCGCCCTCACACCTGTTTCATGGAACTGAAAGGGTGCCCGGCCTTCACACCCCAATTCTGTGACAATGAAGGATAGCCCTCCCCTCACACCGCGGGTCATGGCACTGAAGGGTGCCCTTCCTCACACCCCGGGTCATGGCACTGATGAGGTACCTGCCCCCACACCCCAGGCCATGGTGCTGGAGGGGTGTCAGGCCATGACACACCCGGGTCATGACACTGAAGGCTGCCTGGCCCCCACACCCAGGCCATGGTGCTGAGGAGGCCCTGCCCTCACACCACGGATCATGGTGCTGGAGGGGTGCCCTGCCCTCACACCCCTGGGTCATGTCACTGAAAGGGTGCCCGGTCCTCAGACCCCGATTCATGGCACTGAAATCGGAGCCCGGCCTCACACCCCGGTCATGGTGCTGAAGTGGTGCCCGGCCCTCACACCCCGTTTCATGGCACTGAAGGGGTGCCTGGCCCTCTCACCCCGGTTCACAGCACTGTGGGGTGTCCGGCCCTCACACCCCGGGCCATGTTGCTGGATTGGTGCCCGGCCTCACCCCCGGGTCATGGTGCTGAAGGGTGTCCGGCCTCACACCCCAATTCATGGCACTGAAAGGGGTGCCCGCCTCACACCCCGGTTCGGAGCACTGAAGGGGTGCCTGCCTCACACCCCGGGTCAGGCACTGAAGGTGCCCGGCCCTCACACCCCGGGTCATGGGACTGAAGGGGAGCCCGGCCTCACCACCCCGGGTCATGGTTCTGAAGGTACCCGGCCCTCACAGCCTGGGTCATGGTGCTGAAGGGTGCCCGGCCCTCACCCCGGGTCATGTCACTAAAGGGGTGCCTGGCCTCACACCCCGGTCATGTCACTGAAGGGGTGCCCGGCCCTGACACCCCGGCCATGGCACTGATGAGGTGCCCGCACTCACACCCCTGGCCATGGCACTGAAGGGGTGCCCGGCCCTCACACCTGACCATGGCACTGGAAGGGTGCCCGCCCTCACACCGCAGGCCATGGTGGGAGGGGTGCCCTGCCCTCACACCCCGGGTCATGTCACTGAAAGGGTGCCTGGCTCACACCCCAGGCCATGGTGCTGAGGGGTGCCCTGCCCTCACACCCCGGGTCATGTCACTGAAGGGTGTCAGCTCTCACACCTGGGTCATGGCACTGAAGGGGTTTCTTGGCCTCACATCCCGGTCATGGTGCTGATGGGGTGCCCGTCCCTACACCCTGGGTCATGTGAAGGTGCCTGGCCTCACCCCCTGATTCATGGCACTGAAATCGAGCCCGGCCTCACACCCCGGGTCATGGTGCTGAAGGGTGCCGGCCCTCACACCCTGTTTCATGGCACTGAAGGTGCCCGGCCTCACACCCCGGTTCACAGCACTGTAGGGTGTCCGGCCCTCACAACCCGGGCCATGGTGCTGGATTGCCCGGCCCTCACACCCCGGGTCATGGTGCTGAAGGTGTCCGGCCTCACACCCCGATTAATGGCACTGAAAGGGTGCCCGGCCTCACACCCCGGTTCAGCACTGAAGGTGCCCGCCCTCACACCCCGGGTCATGGCACTGAAGGGGTACCTGGCCTCACACCCTGGTCATGGACTGAAGGGGAGCCCGGCCTCACGCCCCGGGTCATGGTTCTGAAGGGGCACCGGCCTCACAGCCTGGGTCATGGTGCTGAAGGTGCTCGGCCCTACACCCCGGTCATGTCATTAAAGGGTGCCCGGCCTCACACCCGGGTCATGTTACTGAAGGGTGCTGGCCCTGACCTGCCAGTTCATGGCACTGATGAGGTGCCGGCACTCACACCCCTGGCCATGGCACTGAAGGGTGCCCGGCCTTCACCCTGGCCATGGCACTGGAAGGTGCCCGGCCTCACACCGCAGGCCATGGTGCTGGAGGTGCCCTGCCTTCACACCGGTCATGTCACTGAGGTGCCCGGCCTCACACCTGGTCATGGCACTGAAGGGTGCCTGCCTCACCCCCAGGCCATGGTGCTGGAGGTGCCCTGCCCTCACCCCGGGTCATGTCATGAAGGTGCCCAGCTCTCCTCCGGGTCATGGCACTGAAGGGGTTTCTGGCCCTCACATCCCGGTCATGGTGCTGAAGGTGCCCGTCCCTACCCCCCGGGTCATGTGAAGGGGTGCCCGGCCCTCACACCTCGGTTCGTAACACTGTAGGGATGCCTGCCCCCACCCCGTTTCATGTCACTGAAGGGTGCCTGCCCTCACACCTGAGGTCATGTCACTGAAGGTGTCCAGCTCACACCCCGGTGATGGCACTGATGAGGTGCCCGGCCCTCACACCCCTGGCCATGGCACTGAAGGTTTGCCCGGCCCTCACCCCTGGTCATGTACTAACGTGGTGCCCGGCCCTCACACCCCGGTTCATGGCACTGAAAGGGCCCGGCCCTCGGGCCATGGTGCTGGAGGGGTGGGCTGACACACCAGGTCATGACACTGAAGGTGCCCGGCCCACACACCCCAGGCCATGGTGCTGGAGAGGTGCCAGGCCCTCACACCCCGGGTCATGTCACTGAAAGGATGACCGGCCCTCACAGGTCATGTCACTGAAGGGGTGTTCAGCTCCTCAGGTCGGGTCGTGGCACTGAAGGGGTGACTGGCCCTCACACCCCGGTTCATGGTGCTGAAGGGGTGCCCGGCCATACACCCCGGGTCATGTACCT
This sequence comes from Homarus americanus, assembly GCF_018991925.1. Taxonomy (NCBI): domain Eukaryota; kingdom Metazoa; phylum Arthropoda; class Malacostraca; order Decapoda; family Nephropidae; genus Homarus; species Homarus americanus. Next base: position 28,692 of record NW_024743169.1, on the reverse strand, counting down.
AACGTGGTGCCCGCCTCACACCCCGATTCGCACTGAAAGGGTGCCCGGCCCTCACTCCGGACCATGGTGCTGGAGGGTGTCAGGCCCTGACACACCCGGGTCATGACACTGAAGGGGTGCCTGCCACCACAGGCCATGGTGCTGGAGAGGTGCCCGGCCCTCACACCCCGGGTCATGTCACTGAAGGGTGCCGGGCCTCACACGGGTCATGTCACTGAAGGGTGTCCAGCTCTCACAGTCCGGGTCATGGCACTGAAGGGGTGCCCTTCCACCACCCCGGGTCATGTGAAGGGGTGCCCTGGCCCAACAACCCCGGTTCATGTCACTGAAAGGGTGTCCGGCCCTCACACACTGGTTCACCCTGTCTTGGTGCCCGCCCTCACACCCCGTTTCATGGCACTGAAAGGGTGCCCGCCTTCACACCCCAATTCGTGACAATGAAGGATAGCTCTCACACCACGGGTCATGGCACTGAAGGGGTGCCCTCCCCACACCCTGGGTCATGGCACTGATGAGGTACCAGGCCCTCACACCCAGGCCATGGTGCTGGAGGGTGTCAGGCCCTTGAACACCCGGGTCATGACACTGAAGGTGCTGCCTGGCCCCACACCCCAGGCCATGGTGCTGAGGGTGCCCTGCCTCACACCACGGATCATGTGTGCTAGAGGGTGCCCTGCCCTCACACCCGGGGTCATGTCACTGAAAGGGTGCCCGGCCTCACACCCGATTCATGGCACTGAAATCGAGCCCGGCCCTCACACCCCTGGGTCATGGTGCTGAAGGGGTGCCCGGCCTCACACCCCGATTCATGGCACTGAAGGTGCCTGCCCTCACACCCCGGTTCACAGCACTGTAGGGGTGTCCGGCCCTCACACCCCGGGCCATGGTGCTGGATTGGTGACCGGCCTCACACCCCGGGTCATGGTGCTGAAGGGGTGTCCGGCCCTCACACCCCTGATTCATGGCACTGAAAGGGTGCCCGGCCTCACACCCCGGTTCGCAGCACTGTAGGGTGCCCGGCCTTCACACCCCGTTTCATGGCACTTAGGGTTCCTGGCCCTCACACCCCAACTGTAACACTGTGGGGTGCCCTGCCCCACACCCCGTTTCATGTCACTGAAGGTGCCTGGCCCTAAAACCCCGGTTCATGTCACTTATGGGGTGCCCGGCTCACACCCCGGGTCATGGTGCTGGGGGTGCCCAGCCCTGACACCGCGGGTCATGTTAAGGTGCCTGACCCTCACACCCTGGTTTAAAGACTGTATGGGTGGCCGGCACTCACACCACCGTTTCATGGCACTTATGGGGTGCCCGCCTCACACCCAGGTTCATGACTCTGGAAGGTGCCCAGCCCTCATACCCCTGTTCATGTCACTGATGGGGTGCCCGGCCTCACACACCAGGGTCATGGCCCTGAAGGGGAGCCCGGCCCTCTCACCTGGGTCATGGGCTCAAGGGGTGCCTGGCCCTCACACCCCGGGTCATGTCATTAAAGGGGTGCACGGCCCTCACACCCCGGGTCATGTCACTGAAGGGGTGGCTGCCCTGACATCCCGGGTCATGGCACTGATGAGGTGCCCGGCACTCACACCCTGGCCATGGCACTGAAGGGGTGCCTGCCCTCACACACCTGGCCATGGCACTGGAAGGGTGCCCGGCCCCCAAACCCCAGGCCATGGTGCTGAGGGGTGCCCTGCCCTCACACCCCGGTCATGTCACTGAAAGGGTGCCAGGCCCTCACAACCCTGGCCATGGCACTGAAGGGTGCCTGGCCCTCACCCCAGGCCATGGTGCTGGAGGGGTTCCTGGCCCTCACACCCTGGGTCATGTCACTGAAAGGGTGCCCGGCCCTCACACCCTGGGTCATGTCACTGAAGGGGTGTCCAGCTCTCACAGTCCGTCATGGCACTGGAGGGTGCCTGGCCCTCACACCCCGTGTCATGGTGCTAAGGGGTGCCCGGCCCCACACCCCGGGTCATGTGAAGGGTGCCTGGCCCTCACACCCCGGTTCGTAACACTATAGGGGTTCCATTCCCCACTGCCTGTTTCATGGCACTGAAGGGGTGCCCCCAGACCCCACCTGTGACAATAAAGGGGAGCCTCCTCACACCGCGGGTCATGGCACTGAAGGTGCCCGCCACACCTGGGTCATGGCACTGATGAGGTGCCCGCCTCACCCCTGGCCATGGCACTGAAGGTTTGCCCGGACATCACACCCCTGGTCATGAACCTAACGTGATTCCTGGCCCTCACACCCCTGTTCATGTCACTGAAGGCTGCCCGGCCCTCACACCCCGGTTTATGGCACTGAAGGGAGCCCGGCCCTCACCCCCGGGCTCATGGCTCTGAAGGGGGCCCGCCCTCACACCCCGGGTCATGGTGCTGAAGGGGTACCTGGCCCCTACACCCCGGGTCATGTCACTAAGGGTACCTGGCCTCACACCCGGGTCATGTCACTGAAGGGTGCCCGCCTCACACCCCGATTCATGGCACTGAAAGGGTGCCCGGCCTCACACCCCGGCCATGGTGCTGGAGGGGTGTCAGACCCTGACACACCCGGTCATGACACTGAAGGGGTGCCTGGCCCCTCACCCCTGGCCATGGCACTGAAGTTTTGCCCGGCTCTCACACCCCTGGTCATGTACCTAAAGTGGTGCCCGGCCCTCACACCCCTGCTTCCATGGCACTGGAGGGGTGTCCCGGCCTCACACCCCGGGCCATGGTGCTGGAGGGGTCAGGCCCTGACACACCTGGCCATGACACTGAAGGGGTGCCTGGCCTCCACACCCCAGGCCATGGTGCTGGAGGGGTGCCCTGCCTCACACCACAGGTCATGGTGCTGGAGGTGCCCTCCCCACACCCCGGTTCATGTCACTGAAAGGGTGCCCGGCCCTCACACTCCGGGTCATGGCACTGAAGGGTGCACGGCCCTCACATCCAGGTTCATAACACTGAAAGGGTATCCGCCCTCACACCCCGGGTCACGACACTGAGGGGTGCCCGGCCGTCACACCCCTGGCCATGGCACTGAAGGTGCCCGGCTTCACACCCCTGGTCATAGACCTAAACGGGTGCCCGGCCTCACACCCCAGGTCATGGGGCTGAAGGGGTGCCCCGCCTCACACCCTGGGTCATGGCACTGAAGGAGTACCGGCCCTCACACGCCGGGTCATAGCACCGAAAGGGTGCCCGGCCCACATACTCCGGTCATGTCATTGAAGGGGTTCCGGCCCTCACACCCTGGGTCATATCACTGAAAGAGTGCTCACACCCCGGGTCATAGCACTAAAGGAGTGCCCGCCTCATACCCGGGTCAAGGGAGGCTGAGGTGCCCGCCCTCACACCCCGATTCATGGCACTGAAATCGAGCCCGGCCTTACACCCCGGGTCATGGTGCTGAAGGGTGCCTGGCCCTCATACCACGATTCATGGCACTGAAAGGTGCCAGGCCTCACACACCGGTTCGCAGCACTGTAGGGTGCCCGGCCCTCACACCCTGTTTCATGGCACTTAAAGAGCCCGGCCTCACACCCCACCTGTGACACTGAAGGGGTTCCCGGCCCTCACACCCCGGGATCATGGCACTGAAGGGGTGCCTGGCCCTCACACCCCGGGTCATGGTGCTGGAGGGTGCCTGTCCTCACACCCCGGGTCATGTCCCTAAAGGGTGCCCGGCCCTCACCCCGGTCATGTCACTGAAGGGGTGCCCAGCTCTCACACCTGGGTCATGTCACTGAAGGGGTGCCCAGCTCACACTCCGGGTCATGGCACTGAAGGGGTGCCTGGCCCTCACACCTTGATCCACTGAAATCGAGCCCGGCCCTTACACCCCGGGTCATGGTGCTGAAGGGGTGCCCGGCTCACACCACGATTCATGGCACTGAAAGGGTGCCAGGCCCTCACAAACCGGTTCGCAGCACTGTAGGGGTGCCCGGCCCTCACCCCCTGCTTGACATTTAAAGAGTGCCCGGCCCTCACACCCCAAATCGTGACACTGAAGGGGTTCCTGGCCCTCACACCCCGGGTCATGGTGCTGGAGGGGTGCCTGTCCCTCACACCCCGGGTCATGTCACTGAAAGGGTGCCCGGCCCTCACCCCGGGTCATGTCACTGAAGGGTGCCCAGCCTCACACTCCGGGGTCATGTCACTGAAGGGGTGCCCAGCTCTCCACCTGGGTCATGGCACTGAAGGTGCCTGGCTTTCACAACCCGGGTCATGGCTCTGAAGGGGTGCCCGGCCCTCACACCCTGGGTCATGGTGCTGAAGGGGTGCCCGGCCCCACACCCTGGGTCATGTTACTAAAGGGGTGCCCGCCCTCACACCCGGTCATGTCACAGAGGGTGCCTGGCCCTGACACCGAGCATGCACTGATGAGGTGCCTGGCCCTCACACCCCTGGCCATGGCACTGGAAGGGTGCCCGCCCTCACACCCCAGGCCATGGTGCTGAGGGTGCCCGCCCTCACACCCCGGGTCATGTCACTGAAGGGGTGCCCAGTCTCACACCCGGGTCATGGCACTGAAGGGGTGCCCCCTACATCCCGGGTCATGGTGCTGAAGGGGTGCCCGTCCCTTACACCCCGGGTCATGGGAAGGTGCCTGGCCCTCACCTCGGTTCGTAACACAGGGATGCCCGGCCCCCACACCCCGTTTCATGTCACTGAAAGGGTGCCCGGTACTCACACCCCAGGTCATGTAACTGAAGAGGTGCCTGGCCCTCACACCCCTGGTCATGGTGCTGAAGGTGCCCGGCCCTACACCCCGGGTCATGTGAAAGGGTGCCAGCTCACACCCCGGTTCATATCACTGTAGGGTGCCCTGCCCCACACCCCTGTTTCATGTCATTGAAGGTGCCCGGCCCTAAACCCGGTTCATATCACTTATGGGGTGCCCAGCCCTTACACTCCGGGTCATGGTGCTGGAGGGATGCCCAGCCCTGACACCCCGGGTCATGTGAAGGGGTGCCCGTCCTCACACCCTGTTCACAGCACTGTGTGGGTGCCCGGCACTCACACCCCCGTTTCATGGCACTTATGGGGTGCCCGGCCCTTACACCCCTGTTCATGTCACTGAAGGTGCAGGGCCTTCACACCCCGGGTCATGGCACTGAAGGGAGCCGAGCCTCACACCCGGTCATGTCACTAAAGGGGTGCCCGGCCCTCACACCCCGGGTCATGTCACTGAAGGGTGCCCGGCCCTCATCCCGGGTCATGGCACTGATGAGATGCCCGGCCTCACACCCCTGGCCATGGCACTGAAGGGGTGCCCGGCTCACACCCGCGTCATGGCACTGATGAGGTGCCCTGCCCTCACACCCGTGGCCATGGCACTGGCAGGTGTCCTGCCCTCACACCCCGGGCTATGTTGCTGGAGGGTGTCCGGCCCTGACACACCGGGTCATTACACTGAAGGGGTGCCTGGCCCTCACACAGGCCATGGTGCTGGAGGGTGCCCAGCCCCTCACACCCCAGGTCATATCACTGAAAGGGTGCCGCTTTCACACCCCGGGTCATGTCACTGAAGGGTGCCCAGCTCCACACTCGGTCATTGCACTGAAGGGTGCCTGGCCCTCACACCCCGGGTCATGGTACTGAAGGGGTGCCCGCGCCTACACCTCGGGTCATGTGAAGGTGTGCCTGCCTCCAGGTGCATTGATGAGGTGCCCGGCCCTCCACACCCCTGGCCATGGAACTGAAGGTTTGCCCGGCCCTCACACCCCTGGTCATGTACCTAACGTGCTGGCCCTCACACCCCGATTCAGGGCACTGAAGGGTGCGCGGCACTCACACCCCGGGCCATGGTACTGGAGGGGTGCCCGCCCTCACACCCGGGTCATATCACTGAAAGGGTGCCCGGCCCTCACCAGGTCATGTCACTGAAAGGGCCTCCAGCTCTCACAGTCCGGGTCATGGTACAGAAGGTGCCCGGCCTAACACCCCGTTCATATCACTTATGGGGTGCCCGCCTCACACCCCAGGGCCATGGTGCTGGAGGGTGCCCAGCCCTGACACCCGGTTCATGTGAAGGGGTGCCCGGCCCTCACACCTGGTTCAAAGCACTGTATGGGTGCCGGCACTCATCCCGTTTCATGGCATAAGGGTGCCTGGCCCTCCACCCAGGTTCATGACACTGAAAGGGTGCCCGGCCCTCAAACCCGGGTCATGTCACTGAGGTGCCCGGCCCTCACACTCCGGGTCATGGCACTGAAGGGTGCCTGGCCCTCACAACCAGGTCATGTTGGTGGAAGGTGCCCAGCCCTGACAACCCGGGTCATGTTTTGGGGTGCCCGGCCCTCACACCCAGGTTCATGACACTGAAAGGGTGCCCGGCCTCACCCGGGTCATGTCACTGAAGGGTGTCCGGCCCTCACACGGGTCATATCACTGAAGGGGTGCCCAGCTCTCATAATCCGGGTCATGGCACTGAAGGGGTGCCGGGCCTCTCAACCAGGTCATGGTGCTGAAGGGGTGCCCGGCCCTCCACCCCGAGTCATGTCACTAAAATGGTGCCCGGCCTTCACACCCCGGGTAATGACACTGAAGGGGTGCCCAGCTCTCACACTCAGGGTCATGGCACTGAAGGGGTGCCTGGCCCTCACACCCCAGGTCATGGTGCTGAAGGGGTGCCCGGCCCTACACCCCGGGTCATGTGAAAGGGTGCCCGGCCCTCACACCCAGTTCATAACACTTTAGGGTGCCCTGCCCCCCTCCCCGTTCATGTCATTGAAGGGTGCCCGGCCCTCACACCCCGAATCATGGCACTGAAATCGAGCCGGCCCTCACCCCGGGTCATAGTGCTGAAGGGTGCCCGGCCCTCACACCCCGATTCATGGCACTGAAGGGGTGCCCGGCCCTCACACCCGGGTCATGTGGGGGTGCTCGGCCCTCACACCCCGGTTCACAGCACTGTAGGTGTCCGCCCTCACACCCCGGGCCATGGTGCTGGATTGGTGCCGGCCCTCACACCCCGGGTCATGGTGCTGAAGGGGTGTCCGTCCTCACACCCGATTCATGGCACTGAAGGTGCGGCCTGCACCCCAATTCGTGACACTGAAGGGTGCGGCCTCCACACCCCGGGTCATGGCACTGAAGGGGTGCCAGCCCTCACACCCCGGGTCATGGTGCTGGAGGGTGCCCGGCCCTCACACCCGGACATGTCACTGAAAGGGTGCCCGGCCCTCACACCCAGGTCATGTCACTGAAGGGGTGCCCAGCTCTCACTCCGGGTCATGTCACTGAAGGGGTGCCCAGCTCTCACACACCGGGTCATGGCACTGAAGAGGTGCCTGGCCCTCACACCGGGTCATGGTGCTGAAGGGGTGCCCGGCATTTACACCCCGGGTCATGTGAAAGGGTGCCCGCCCTTACACCCCGCTCATATCACTGTAGGGGTGTCCTGCCCCCACACCCCGTTTCATGTCACTGAAGGGGTGTGCCGGCCCTCACACCCGGATTCATGGCACTGAAGAGGTGCCTGGCCCTCACACCCCGGGTCATGTGCTGAAAGGTGCCCGGCCCTTACACCCCGGGTCATATGAAAGTGCCCAGCCCTCACACCCCGGTTCATATCACTGTAGGTGCCTTGCCACGTTTCATGTCACTGAAGGGGTGCCCGGCCCTAAAACCGGTTCATATCACTTATGGGGTGCCCGGCCCTTACACTCCGGGTCATGGTGCTGGAGTGCCCAGCCCTGACACCCCGGGTCATGTGAAGGGTGCCCGACCCTCACACCCTGGTTCACAGCACTGTGTGGGTGCCAGGCACTCCACACCCCGTTTCATGGCACTTATGGGGTGCCCGCCCTCCCACCCCTGTTCCTGTCACTGAAGGGGTGCCCGGCCTTCACACCCCGGGTCATGGCACTGAAGGGGAGCCTAGCTCTCACACCCGGGTCATGTCACTAAAGGGGTGCCCGGCCCTCACACCCGGGACATGTCACTGAGGGTGCCCAGCCCTCTCATCTCGGGTCATGGCACTGATGAGATGCCCGGCCCTCACTGGCCATGGCACTGAAGGGGTGCCCGGCCCTCACACCCCGCGTCATGGCACTGATGAGGTGCCCGGCCCTCACACCCCTGGCCAAGGCACTGGAAGGGTGTCCTGCCCTCACCCCGGGCTATGTTGCTGGAGGGTGCCCGTCCCTCACACCCGGGTCATGTCACTGAAGGGTGCCCGGCCCTCACACCCCTGGTCATGTCACTGAAGGGGTGCCCGCTCCACTCAGTTCATGGCACTGAAGGGGTGCCTGGCCTTCACAACCAGGTCATGGCTCTGAAGGGTGCCCGGCCTCACACTGGGTCATGGTGCTGAAGGGTGCAGCCCTCACACCCCAGGTCATGTTACTAAAGGTGCCCGGCCCTCACACCTCGGTCATGTCACTGAAGGGTTGCCTGGCCCTGACACCCGGGTCATGGCACTGATGAGGTGCCAGCCCTCACACCCCTGGCCATGGAACTGGAAGGGTGCGCCTCACACCCAGGCCATGGTGCTGGAGGGGTGCCCAGCCCCTCACACCCAGGTCTCATGTCACTGAAGGGTGCCCAGCTCTCACACTCCGGGTCATGGCACTGAAGGGGTGCCTGGCCCTCACATCCAGGTCATGGTGCTGAAGGTGCCCGTCCCTTACACCCCTGGTCATGTGAAGGGGTGCCCGGCCCTCACAGCTCGGTTCGTAACACCATAGGGATGCCCTGCCCCCACACCCCGTTTCATGTCACTGAAAGGGTGCGGTACTCACACCCAGGTCATGTCACTGAAGGGGTACCCGGCCCTCACACCCCGGGTCATGGCACTGATGAGGTGCCGGTCCTCCACCCTGGCCATGGCACTGAAGGTTTGCCCGGCCTCACGCCTGGTCATGTACCCTAACGTGGTGCCCGGCCCTCACACCCCCGATTCATGGCACTGAAAGGGTGCCCGGCCCTCACTCGGGCCATGGTGCTGGAGGTGTCAGGCCTGACACACCGGGTCATGATACTGAAGGGGTGCCGCCCACCCAGGCCATGGTGTTGGAGGGTGCCCGGCCCTCACACCCCGGGTAATGTCACTGAAAGGGTGCCCGCCCTCACAGTCAGGGTCATGGCACTGGGGTCCGCCCCCACACCCGTTTCATGTCACTGAAGGGTGCCCGGCCTAAAACCCCAGTTCATATCACTTATGGGGTGCCTGGCCCCATACACTCCGGGCCATGGTGCTGGAGGTGCCCAGCCCTGACACCCGGGTCATGTGAAGGGGTGCCCGACCTCACACCCTGGTTCACAGCACTGTGTGGGTGCCAGCACTCACACCCCGTTTCTTAGCACTTATGGGGTGCCCGCCTTACACCCCTGTTCATGTCACTGAAGGGTGCCGGCCTTCACACCCCGGGTCATGGCACTGCAGGAGCCTAGCTCTCACACCCTGGGTCATGTCACTAAAGGGGTGCCCAGCCCTCACACCCCGGGTCATGTCACTGAAGGGTGCCAGCCCCTCATCTTGGGTCATGGCTGATGAGATGCCCGGCCCTCACACCCTGGCCATGGCACTGAAGGGTTGCCCAGCCCTCACACCCGCGTCATGGCACTGATGAGGTGCCCGGCCCTCACACCCTGGCCATGGCACTGGAAGGGTGTCCTGCCCTCACACCCCGGGCTATGTTGCTGGAGGTGTCCGGCCCTGACACACCAGGGTCATTACACTGAAGGGGTGCCCGGCCCTCACACCCCAGGCTATGGTGTGGAGGGGTGCCCAGTCCTCACACCCCAGGTCATATCACTGAAGGTGCCCGGCTTTCACACCCCGGGTCATGTCACTGAAGGGGTGCCCAGCTCTCACACTCCGGGTCATTGCTGAAGGGGTGCCTGGCCCTCACACCCCAGGTCATGGTTACTGAAGGGTGCCCGGCCTCCCACCCTCGGGTCATGTGAAGGGGTGCCCGCCCTCACACCCGGGTCATAGCACTGATGAGGTGCCCGGCCCTCACACCCTGGCCATGGAACTGAAGGTTTGCCCGGCCCTCACACCCCTGGTCATGTACCTAACGTGCTGCCCGGCCTCTCACCCCGATTCAGGGCACTGAAGGGTGTGCAGCCCTCACACCCGGGCCATGGTACTGGAGGGTGCCCGGCCCTCACACCCAGGTCATATCACTGAAAGGGTGCCCGGCCTCACACCAGGTCATGTCACTGAAAGGGCGTCCAGCTCTCACAGTCCGGTCATGGCACAGAAGGGTGCCGCCCTAACACCCCAGTTCATGTCACTTATGGGTGCCAGCCCTCACACCCCAGGCCATGGTGTGGAGGTGCCAGCCTGACACCCGGTCGTGAAGGGTGCCTGCCCTCACACCCTGGTTCAAAGCACTGTGGGTGCGGCACCATCCGTTTCATGGCACTTAGGGGTGCCCGGCCCTCACACAGGTTCATGACACTGAAGGGTGCGGGCCTCAAACCCCGGGTCATGTCACTGAAAGGGTGACCGGCCCTCACACTCCGGGTCATGGCACTGAAGGGGTTCCCGGCCCCACACCCCGGGTCATGGTGCTGGAGGGGTGCCTGGCCTCACACCCCGGGTCATGTCACTGAAAGGTGCCCGGCCCTCATCCCGGGTTATGTCAATGATGGGGTGCCCAGCCTCACACCCCGGTGATTTCACTGAAGGAGTGCCTGGCCCTCACACCCAGGGTCATGGTACTGAAGGGGTGCCCCGCCACACCCCGGGTCATGGTGCTAATGGGGTGCTTGGCCCTACACCCGGTCATGTGAAGAGGTGCCCGGCCCTCACACACCGGTTCTGGCACTGAAATCGAGCCCGGCCCTAACACCCTGGATCATGGTGTTGAAGGGGTACCCGCCTCACCCGGGTCAGGCACTGAAGGTGTGCCCGAACCTCACACCCGGGTTATGGTGCTGTTGGGGTGCCCGGCCCTCACACCCCGGTTCTGGCACTGAAATCGAGCCCGGCCCTAACACCCTGGCTCATGGTGCTGAAGGGGTACCAGGCCCTCACACCCCGGGTCATGGCACTGAAGGTGTGCCCGAACCTCACACCCCGGGTCATGGTGCTGGAGGTGCCCGAACCTCACACCCCGGGTCATGTCACTGAAAGGGTGTCCGGCCCTCAAACCCCGGGTCACGGCACTGAAGGGGTGCCTGGCCCTCACACCCCGGGTCATGGTGCTGAAGGGGTACCCGGCTTTCACACCCCGATTCATGGCACTGAAAGGGTCCCCGGCCCTCACACCCCAGGTCATGGCACTTAAAGGGTGCACGGCCGTCACACCCCGGGTCATGGACCTAAAAGGGTGCCCGGCCCTCACACCCCGGATCATGGGGTTGAAGCGGTTCCCGGCCCTTACACCCCGGGTCATGGTGCTAGAGGGGTGCCCGGCCCTCACACCCCGGTTCATGTCACTGAAGGGGTGCCCGGCCCTCACACCCCGGGTCATGGCACTGAAGGGGTGCCCGGCTTTCACACCCCGATTCCTGGCACTGAAGGGGTGCCCAGCCCTCACACCTCGGGTCATGGTGCCTGAGGGGTGCCCGGCCCTCACACCCCGGGTCATGGGGTTGAAGTGGTTCCCTGCCATCACACCCAGGGTCATGGTGCTGATGGGGTTCCTGACCCTCACACCCCGATTCTTGGCACTGAAATCGAGCCCGGCCCTAACACTCTGGGTAATGGTGCTGAAGGGGTGCCCGGCCCTCACACCCGGATTCATTTCACTGAAGTGGTGCCGGACCCTCACACCCGGGGTCATGTGAAGGGGTGCCCGGCCCTCACACCCCAGTTCGCAGCACTGTAGGGGTGCCCGGACCTCACACCCCGTTTCATGGCACTGAAAGGGTGCCGGGCCCTCACACTCCGATTCATGACACTGAAGGGGTGCCCGGCCCTCACACCCCGGGTCATGGCACTGAAGGGGTGCACGGCCCTCACACCCCAGGTCATGGACCTAAAGGGGTGCCCAGCCCTCACACCACGGGTCATGGGGTTGAAACGGTTCCCGGCCCTCACACCCCGGGTCATGGTGGTGGAGGGGTGCCTGGCCCTCACACCCCGGGTCATGGTGCTGAAGGGATGCTCGGCTTTCACACCCCGATTCATGGCCCTGAAAAGGTCCCCGACCCTCAAACCCCGAGTCATGGTGTCTGAGGGGTGCCCGGCCCTCACACCCCGGGTCATGTCACTAAAGGGGTGCCCGGCCCTCACACCCCGGGTCATGTCATTGAAGGTGTGCCTGAACCTCACACCCCGGGTCATGATGCTGGAGGTGTTCCCGAACCTCACACCCCGGGTTATGGTGCTGTTGGGGTGCCCGGCCCTCACACCCCGGTTCTTGGCACTGAAATCGAGCCCGGCCCTAACACCCTGGATCATGGTGCTAAAGGGGTACCCGGCCCTCACACCCCAGGTCATGGCACTGAAGGTGTGCCCGAACCTCAAACCCCGGGTCATGGTGCTGGAGGTGTGCCCGAACCTCACACCCCGGGTCATGTCACTGAAAGGGTGTCCGGCCCTCAAACCCCGGGTCATGTCATTGAAGGGGTGCCCGGCCCTTATCCCGGGTTATGTCAATGAAGGGGTGCCCAACTCTCACACCCCCGGTGATTTCACTGAAGGGGTGCCTGGCCCTCACACCCAGGGTCATGGTACTGAAGGGGTGCCCCGCCCTCACACCCCGAGTCATGGTGCTAATGGGGTGCCTGGCCCTTACACCCCGGGTCACGTGAAGAGGTGCCCGGCCCTCACACCCTGGTTCTTGGCACTGAAATCGAACCCGGCCCTAACACCCTGGATCATGGTGCTGAAGGGGTACCCGGCCCTCACACCCCGGGTCATGGCACTGAAGGTGTGCCCGAACCTCACACCCCGGGTCATGGTGCTGGAGGTGTGCCTGAACCTCACACCCCGGGTCATGTCACTGAAAGGGTGTCCGGCCCTCAAACCCCGGGTCATGTCATTGAAGGGGTGCCCGGCCCTCACACCCTGGGTCATGACACTGAAGGGGTTCCCCTGGCCCTCACACCCCTGGGTCATGGTGCTGAGGGTGCCCGGCCCTCACACCCCGGGTCATGTCACTGAAAGGGTGCCCGGCCTCATCCCGGGTTATGTCAATGATGGGTGCTCAGCTCTCACACCTGGTGATTTCACTGAAGGGGTGCTCTGGCCCTCACACCAGGGGTCATGGTACTGAAGGGGTGCCCCGCCTCACACCCCAAGTCATGGTGCTAATGGGGGTGCCTGGCCCTTACACCCCGGGTCATGTGATGAGGTGCCTGGCCCTCACACCCCGGTTCATAACACTGTAGGGATGCCCTGCCCCACACCCCGGCTCACGTCACTTACGGGGGTGCCCGGCGTCACACCCCAGGTCATGGTGCTGGAGGGTGCCCGGCCCTGACACCCCTGGTCAAGGAAGGGTGCCCGACCACCCCATTTCAAAGCACTGTATGGGTGCCTGGCACTCACACCCCCGTCATGGCACTGAAGGGGTGCTGGCCGTCACACCCCAGGTCATGGCTGAAGGGGTTCCTGGCTTTCACACCCCCTGATTCATAGCACTGAAGGTGCCTGGCCCCTCCCACCTCGGGTCATGGTGCCTGAGGGGTGCCCACCACACCCTGGGTCATGGGGTTAGAAGTGGCCCCCGCCATCACACCTCGGGTCATGGTGCTGATGGGGTGCCTGGCCCACACCCCCGATTCTGGCACTGAAAATCGAGCCCGGCCCTAACACTCTGGGTAATGGTGCTGAAGGGAGGCCCGGCCTCACACACCCGATTCATTTCACTGAAGGTGTGCCCGAACCTCACACCCCGGGTCATGGTGCTGAGGTGTGCCAGAACCTCACCCCGGGTTATGTCACTGAAAGGGTGTCCGGCCCTCAAACCCGGGTCATGTCATTGAAGGGTGCCCGGCCCTCACACCCCGGGTCATGGCACTGAAGGTTCCCGCCCTCACACGGGGTCATGGTGCTGGAGGTGCCTGGCCCTCACATCCCGGTCATGACACTGAAGGGGTGCCTGGCCCTCATCCCGGGTTATGTCAATGATGGGGTGCTCAGCTCACACCCCTGTGATTTCACGGAAGGAGTGCCCGGCCCTAACACTCTGGGTAATGGTGCTGAAGGGGTGCCTGGCACTCACACCCCGGCTCATGGCACTGAAGGGGTGTCCGGCCCTGACGCCCTGGGTCATGTCACTGAAGGGGTGCTCGGCCCTCACACCACGGGTCATGGCACTGAAGCGGTGCCCGGCCGTCACACCCCTGGCCATGGCACTGAAGGTATGCCCGGCCCTCACACCCCTCGTCATAGAGGTAAACGAGTGCCCGGCCCTCACCCCCCGGGTCATGGCACTGAAGGAGGGACCGGCCCTCACACCCCGGGTCATGGCACTGAAGGAGTGACCGGCCCTCACACCCCGGGTCATGGCACTGAAGGTATGCCCGGCCCTCACACCCGTGGTCATAGAGCTAAACGAGTGCCCGGCCCTCACCCCCCGGGTCATATCATTGAAGGGGTGCCCGTCCCTCACACCCAGGGTCATATCACTGAAAAAATGCCCGGCCCTCACACCCCGGGTCATAGCTCTGAAGGCGTGCCCGGCCCTCACACCCCGGTCATGGCACTGAAAAGGTGCCCGGCCCTCACACCCCGTGTCAGTGAAGGGGTGCCCGGCCCTCACACTCTGGTTCATAGCTCTGTAGGTGTGCCCGGCCCTCACACCCCGTTTCATGGCACTAAAGGGGTGCCCGGCCCTCACATCCCGGCTCATGGCACTGAAGGGCTGCCCGGCCCTGACGCCCAGGGTCATGTCACTGAAGGAGTGCCCGGCCCTCACACCCCTATTCATGGCACTGAAGGGGTGACCGGCCCTCACAACCCGGTTCACAGCACTGTAGGGGTGCCCGGCCATCACACCCCGTTTCATCGCACCGAAAGGGGGCCCGGCCCTCACACCCCGGGTCATGGCACTGAAAGGGTGCACGGCCCTCACACCCCGGGTCATGGACCTAAACGGGTGCCCGGCCCTCACACCACGGATCATGGGGTTGACGCGGTTCCCGGCCCTCACACCCCGGGTCATCGTGCTGGAGGGGTGCCCGGCCCTCACACCCCGGGTAAATGTCACTGAAGTGGTGCCCGGCCCTCACACCCCGGGTCACGGCACTGAAGGGGTGCCTGGCCCTCACACCCCGGGTCATGGTGCTGAAGGGGTACCCGGCTTTCACACCCCGATTCATGGCACTGAAAGGGTCCCCGGCCCTCACACCCCAGGTCATGGCACTTAAAGGGTGCACGGCCGTCACACCCCGGGTCATGGACCTAAAAGGGTGCCCGGCCCTCACACCCCGGATCATGGGGTTGAAGCGGTTCCCGGCCCTTACACCCCGGGTCATGGTGCTAGAGGGGTGCCCGGCCCTCACACCCCGGTTCATGTCACTGAAGGGGTGCCCGGCCCTCACACCCCGGGTCATGGCACTGAAGGGGTGCCCGGCTTTCACACCCCGATTCCTGGCACTGAAGGGGTGCCCAGCCCTCACACCTCGGGTCATGGTGCCTGAGGGGTGCCCGGCCCTCACACCCCGGGTCATGGGGTTGAAGTGGTTCCCTGCCATCACACCCAGGGTCATGGTGCTGATGGGGTTCCTGACCCTCACACCCCGATTCTTGGCACTGAAATCGAGCCCGGCCCTAACACTCTGGGTAATGGTGCTGAAGGGGTGCCCGGCCCTCACACCCGGATTCATTTCACTGAAGTGGTGCCGGACCCTCACACCCGGGGTCATGTGAAGGGGTGCCCGGCCCTCACACCCCAGGGTCATGTCATTGAAGGTGTGCGAACATCAGACCCAGGGTCATGCGCACTGCAGGGTGCCTGGCCCTCACCCAGGTCATGGTGCTGAAGGATGCTCGGCTACCCGATTCATGGCACTGAATAGGTCCCCGACCCTCAAACCCCGGGTCATTGTGTCTGAGGGGTGCGGCCCTCACACCCCGGGTCATGTCACTAAGGTGCCGCCCTCACACAGGTCATGTCATTGAAGGTGTGCCCAAACCTCACCCCGGGTCATGGTGCTGGAGTGTGCCCAGACCTCACTGGTCATGTCATTGAAGGTGTGCAGAACCTCACACCCCGGGTTATGGTGCTGATGCGGTGCCGGCCCTCACCCCGGTTCTGGCACTGAAATCGAGCCCAGCCCTCACCCACCCCTGGATCATAGTTGCTGAAGGTGCCCTGCCCTCACACCCGGGGTCATGGCACTGAGGTGTGCCCAAACCTGACACCCGGGTCATGGTGCTGGAGGTGTGCCAGACCTCACACGGGTCATGTCACTGAAAGGGTGTCCGCCCTCAAACCCAGGTCATGTCATTGAAGGGTGCCCGGCCCCTCACCCGGGTCATTGCACTGAAGTGGTTCCCGGCCCTCCACCCCGGGTCATGGTGCTGGAGGGTGCCCGTCCTCACACCCCAGGTCATGACACTGAAGGGGTTCCCGGCCCTCACACCCCGGGTCATGGTGCTGGAGGTGCCGCCCTCACACGCCGGGTCATGTTACTGAAAGGGTGCCCGGCCCTCATCAAGATGGTGAGAGTGCCCGGCCCTCACCCCAGGTCATGTCACTGAAAGTGCCGGCCCTCATTCCGGGTTATGTCAGCAGGGGTGCCCAGCTCTCACACCCCAGGTGATTTCACTGAAGTGCCTTGCCCTCACCCGGGTCATGGTACTGAAGGTGCCCGCCCTCACACCCCGGGTCATGGTGCTAATGGGGTGCCTGGCCCTTACGGGTCATGTGAAGGTGCCAGCCTCACAGTTCATAACACTGTAGGGGTGCCCCCACCGGCTCATGTCCTTATGGGGTGCCGCGCTCACCCGGGTCATGAGTGCTAAAAGGGTGCCAGCTGACATCCCAGGTCAAGTGAAGGGGTGCCGGACCACACACCCTTTCAAAAGCACTGTATGGGTGCCTAGCACTCCCATCGGGTCATGGCACTGAGAAGGGTGACTGGCCCTCACACCCCGGTCACAGTGCTGAAGGGTTTAGCTTTCACACCCCGATTCATGGCACTGAAGGTGCCCGGCCCTCCCCTCGGGTCATGGTGCCTGAGGGTGCCAGCCCTCACACCCGGGTCATGGGGTTAGGCGGTTCCCGGCCTCACACCCGGGTCATGGTGCTGATGGGTTGCCCGGCCTCTACAGGTCATGGTGCTGGAGGGTGCCTGCCCTCACCCCAGGTCATGTCACTGAAAGGGTGCCCGGCCCTCATTCTGGGTTATGTCAATGAAGGGTGCCCAGCTCTCACACCCCAGGTGATTTCACTGAAGTGCCTTGCCCTCACACCCCGGGTCATGGTACTGAAGGGGTGCCCGCCCTCCACACCCCGGGTCATGGTGCTAATGGGGTGCCTGGCCCTTACACCCCAGGTCATGTGAAGGGTGCCCGCCCTCACCCCGGTTCATAACACTGTAAGGGTGCCTGCCACCCCGGCTCATGTCACTTATGGGGTGCCCGGCGCTCCACCCCGGGTCATGGTGCTAAGGGGTGCCCGGCCCTGACACCAGGTCAAGTGAAGGTGCGGACCCCACACCCTTTTTCAAGAGCACTGTATGGGTGCCTAGCACTCACATCCCGGTCATGGCACTGGTGACTGGCCCTCATCCCCAGGTCACAGTGCTGAAGGGTTCCCAGCTTTCACCCCGATTCATGGCACTGAAGGGGTGCCAGCCTCACACCTCGGGTCATGGTGCCTGAGGTGTAACCCTCACCCCGGTCATGGGGTTAAAAACAGTTCCAGCCATCACACCCCGGTCATGGTGTGATGGTGCTGACCCCTCACACCCCGATTCTTGGCACTGAAATCAGGCCCGGCCCTAACATTCTGGGTAATGGTGCTGAAGGGGTGCCGGCCCTCACACCCCGATTCATTTCACTGAAGTGGTGCCGACCCTCACCCTGGGTAATGTGAAGGGGTGCCCCTGCCCTCCACCCCAGTTCGCCTTTAGGGGTGCCGACCTACAACCCGTTTCATGGCACTAAAGGGTGCCGGGACCTCACACCCAGTTCTTGACACTGAAGGGTGCAGCCCTCACACCCAGGTCATGGTGCTGGAGGTGCCCGTCCTCACCCAGGTCATGGCATCTGGGGGCCTGGCCTTCACCCCGGGTCATGGTGCTGAAGGATGCTAGGCTTTCACAGATTCATGGCACTGAGGTCCCGACCCTCAAACTCAGGTCATGGTGTCTGAGGTGCCAGCCCTCACACCCCAGGTCATGTCTCTAAAGGGTGCCCCCCTCACACCCCAGTCATGTCATTGAAGGTGTGCCCGAACACACAGGTCATGGTGCTGGAGGTGTGCAGAACCTCACCTGTTATGGTGCTGTTGGTGCAGCCTCACACCCAGTTCTTGCACTGAAATCAGGCCGGCCTTAACACCTGGATCATGGTGCTGAAGGGTGCCCAGCCCTCACAGGTCATAGCACTGAAGGTGCCCAGACCTCACACCCCGGGTCATGTCACTGAAGAAGGTGCCCAGCCCTCATCCTGGGTTATGTCAATGAAGGGTGCCCAGCTCTCACGCCCCGTGATTTCACTGAAGGGGTGCCTGGCCCTCACACCCAGGGTCATGGTACTGAAGGGTGCCCCCCCTCACACCCCGCGTCATGGTGCTAATGGGGTGCCTGGCCCTTACACCCCGGGTCATGTGAAGAGGTGCAGCCCTCACCCCCAGTTCTTGGCACTGAAATCGGGCCAGCCCTAACACCTGTGGATCATTGCTGAAGGTACCCGGCCCTCACACCCAGGTCATGGCACTGAGTGTGCAGGACATCGGTTCATGGTGCTGGAGGCCCAAACCTCCCGGGTCATGTCACTGAAAGGGTGTCCGGCCCTCAAGCCCCAGTCATGTCATTGAGGTGCCCGCCTCACACCCGGGTCATTCACTGAAGGGGTTCCAGCCCTCTCCACCCGGGTCATGGTGCTGGAGGGGTGCCCGCCCTCACACAGGTCTTGACACTGAAGGGTTCCAGCCTCACACCCCGGGTCATGGTGCTGGAGGGTGCCCGGCCCTCCACCGGGGTCATGTCACTGAAAGGTTGCCCGGCCCTCATCCCGGGTTATGTCAATGAAAGGGTGCCCAGCTCTCCACCCCCGGTGATTTCACTGAAGGTGCCTGGCCCTCACACCCAGGGTCATGGTACTGAAGGGTGCCCGCCCTCACACCCCGGGTGATGGTGCTAATGGTGCCTGGCCCTTCACCCAGTGGCAGAAAGTTCGGCCTCACCCAGTTCATAACAATAGGAGTTGCCTGCCACCACGGCTCATGTCACTGCGGTGCCGGCGCTCCAGTGTGCGGAGGGTGACCCTATCACCCCGGGTCAAGTGAAGGGTGCCGGACCACACACCAGCATTGAAGGTGCCTGGCACTACACCCCGGGTCATGGCACTAAAGTGCCAGCCCTCATCCGGGGTATGTCAGTGAAGGGTGCCCAGCTCTCCCCGGTGATTTCTGAAGGGTTGCTGTTGCCACAGGGTCATGGTACTGAAGGGTGCCCCGCTCACCCCAGGTCATGTTCTAAACGGTTGCCTGCACTTATGAGTCATGTGATGAGTGCCGGCCTCTCCGGTTCTTGGCACCAATCGGCCGGCCCAACACCCTGGATCATGGTGCTGAAGGGGTCCAGCCTCACACCCAGGTCATGGCACTGAAGGTGTGCCCGAACCTCACACCGGTGATGGTGCTGGAGGTGTGCCCGAACCTCCTCCGGTCATGTCACTGGTGTCCGGCCCTCAAACCAGGTCATGTCATTGAAGGGTGCCCAGCCCTCACAGGTCATGGCACTGAAGGGTTCCCACCCTCACACCCAGGTCATGGTGCTGGAGGGTGCCAGCCCCTCACCCGGGTCATGTCACTGAAAGGGTGCCCGGCGCTCATCCCGGGTTATCAATGAAGGGGTGGCTCTCACCCGGTGATTTCACTGAAGGGTGCCTGGCCCTCCACCCAGGTCTTGGTACTGAAGGGTGCCCCTCCCCTCCCAGGGCATGGTGCTAATGGGGTGCCTGGCCTTCCACCCAGGTCATGTGAAAGGTGCCAGCCCTCACACGGTTCATAACACTGTGGGGTGCCCTGCCCCCACCCCGGCTCCTTATCCTGCAGGTGCCCGGCGCTCACACCCCGGGTCATGGTGCTGGAGGTGCCCGGCCTGTCACCCAGGTCAAGTGAAGGGTGCCCGGACCCACCCTTTTTCAAAGCACTGTATGGGTGCCTGGCACTCACACGGGTCATGGCACTGAAAGGTGCCCGGCCCTCATCCGGGTTATGTCAATGAGGGTGCCAGCTCTCCCAGTGATTTCACTGAAGGGTGCCTGCCCCTCACCAGGGGTCATGGTTTCTGAAGGGTGCCGCCCTAACACCCGGGTCATGGTGCTAATGGGGTGCCTTTCCTACACCCGGGTCATGTGAAGAGGTTGGCCCTCACACGTTCTTGCACTTGAAATCAGGCAGCCTAACACCCTGGATCATGGTGCTGAAGGGTACCCGGCCTCCACAGGTCATGGCACTGAAGGTGTGCCCGATCCTCACACCCGGGTCATGGTGCTGGAGGTGCCCAACCTCACAGTCATGTCACTGAGTGTCGGCCTCACAGGTCATGACACTGAAGGGTTCCCCAGCCCTCACCCCCCGGTCATGGTGCTGGGGTTAGCCCTCACCCCGGGTCATGTCACTGAAAGGTGCCCGCCTCATCCGGTTATGTCAATGAAGGGTGCCCAGCTCTCACACGGTGATTTCACTGAAGGGGTGCCTGGCCCTCACCCAGGGTCATGGTACTGAAGGGTGCCCCCCTCACACCAGGTCATGGTGCTAATGGGTGCCTGGCCCTCACGGAGTCATGTAGAGGTGCAGCCTCACCCCCAGTTCATAACACTGTGAGGGGTTTGCGCTCATGTGGTGCCCGGCGCTCACACCGGTCATGGTGCTGGAGTGCCGCCCTGTCACGGGTCAAATGAAGGGTGCCGGACCACACCCTTTCAAAAGCACTGTATGGGTGCCTGGCACTCTCGGTCAAGGCACTGAAGCGGTTCCCGGCCATCACACCCAGGGTCATGGTGCTGATGGGGTGCCCGGCTCTCACACCCCGATTCTTGGCACTGAAATCGAGCCCGGCCCTAACACTCTGGGTAATGGTGCTGAAGGGGTGCCTGGCACTCACACCCCGGCTCATGGCACTGAAGGGGTGTCCGGCCCTGACGCCCTGGGTCATGTCACTGAAGGGGTGCCCGGCCCTCACACCCCGGGTCATAGCACTGAAGGTATGCCCGGCCCTCACACCCCTGGTCATAGAGCTAAACGAGTGCCCGGCCCTCACCCCCCGGGTCATATCATTGAAGGGGTGCCTGTCCCTCACACCCAGGGTCATATCACTGAAAAAATGCCCGGCCCTCATACCCCGGTCATGGCACTGAAAAGGTACCCGGCCCTCACACCCCGTGTCAGTGAAGGGGTGCCCGGCCCTCACACTCTGGTTCATAGCTCTGTATGTGTGCCCGGCCCTCACACCCCGTTTCATGGCACTAAAGGGGTGCCCTGCCCTCACATCCCGGCTCATGGCACTGAAGGGTTGCCCGGCCCTGACGCCCAGGGTCATGTCACTGAAGGGGTGCCCGGCCCTCACACCCCTATTCATGGCACTGAAGGGGTGACCGGCCCCCACAACCCGGTTCATAGCACTGTAGGGGTGCCCGGCCTTCACACCGCGATTCATGGCACTGAAAGGGTGCCCGGCCCTCACACCCCGGTTCATGACACGGAAGGGGTGCCCGGCCCTCACACTCCGGGTCATGGTGCTGGAGGGGTGCCCGGCCCTCACACCCTGGGTCATGTCACTAAAGGGGTGCACGGCCCTCACACCCCGGGTCATGTCACTGAAGGGGTTCACGGCCCTCACACCCCGGGTCATGGACCTAAAGGGGTGCATGGCCCTCACACCCCGGGTCATGGACCTAAAGGGTTGCCCGGCCCTGACGCCCCGGGTTATGTCACTGAAGGGGTGCCCGGCCCTCACACCCCGGTTCACAGCACTGTAGGGGTGCCCGGCCTTCACACCCCGTTTCAACGCACTGAAAGGGTGCCCGGCCCTCACACCACGTTTCATGACACTGAAAGGGTGCCCGGCCCTCACACCACGGATCATGGGGTTGACGCGGTGCCCGGCCCTCACACCCCGGGTCATGGCACTGAAAGGGTGAACGGCCCTCACACCCCGGGTCATGGACCTAAAGGGGTGCCCGGCCCTCACACCACGGATCATGGGGTTGACGCGGTTCCCGGCCCTCACACCCCGGATCATGGTGCTAGAGAATGCCCGGCCCTCACACCCCGGGTCATGTCACTGAAGGGGTGCCCGGCCCTCACACCCCGGGTCACGGCACTGAAGGGGTGCCTGGCCCTCACACCCCGGGTCATGGTGCTGAAGGGGTGCCCGGCTTTCACACCCCGATTCATGGCACTGAAAGGGTCCCCGGCCCTAACACGCCGGGTCATGGCACTTAAAGGGTGCACGGCCCTCACACCCCGGGTCATGGACCTAAAGGGGTGTCTGGCCCTCACACCACGGATCATGGGGTTGAAGCGGTTCCCGGCCCTTACACCCCGGGTCATGGACCTAAAGGGGTGTCCGGCCCTCACACCACGGATCATGGGGTTGAAGCGGTTCCCGGCCCTTACAACCCGGGTCATGGTGCTGGAGGGGTGCCCGGCCCTCACACCCCGGTTCATGTCACTGAAGGGGTGCCCGGCCCTCACACCCCGGGTCATGGCACTGAAGGGGTGCCTGGCCCTCACACCCCGGGTCATGGTGCTGAAGGGGTTCCCGGCTATCACACCCCGATTCCTGGCACTGAAGGGGTGCCCGGCCCTCACAGCCCGGGTCATGGTGCTGGAGGTGTGCCCGAACCTCACACCCCGGGTCATAGCTCTATAGTGCAGCCCTCACACCCCGAGTCATAGCTCTGAAGGGTTCCCAGCCCTCACACCCCGTGTCATGTGAAGGGGTGCCCGGCCCTCACACTCTGGTTCATAGCTCTGTAGGGGTGCCCGGCCTCACACCCCGTTTCTGGCACTAAAGGGGTGCCCGGCCTCACACCCGGATCATGGCACTGAAGGGTTGCCCGGCCTGACGCCCCGGGTCATGTCACTGAAGTGCCCGGCCCTCACACCGTTCACAGCACTGTAGGGGTGCCCGGCCTTCACCCCGATTCATGGCACTGAAAGGGTGCCAGTCCTTACACCCCGGTTCATGACACTGAAGGGTGCCCTCACTCCCCGGGTCATGGTGCTGGAGGTGCCCGGCCCTCACCCCGGGTCATGTCACTAAAGGTGACCGGCCCTCACACCCCGGGTCATGTCACTGAAGGTTCACGGCCCTCACACCCCGGGTCATGGACCTAAAGGGGTGCACGGCCCTCACTACCCGGGTCATGGACCTAAAGGGTTGCCCGGCCCTGACGCCCCGGTCATGTCACTGAAGGGGTGCCGGCCACACACCCGATTCATGGCACTGAAGGGGTGCCTGACCCTCACACCCCGGGTCATGTGAAGGGTTCCAGCCTTCACACCCCGGTTCGCAGCACTGTAGGGTGCCCTGCCTTCACACCCCGATTCATCCTTGAAGGTTCCCCGCCTCACATCCTGTTCATGACACTGAAGGGGTGCCTGACCTCACACCCCGGGTCATGGCATAAAGGGTCACGGCCTCACACCCCGGGTCATGGACCTAAAGGGATGCCCGGCCCTCACACCACGGGTCATGGGGTTGAAGCGGTTCCCGCCATCACAACCCGGGTCATGGTGCTGGAGGGGTGCCCGCCCTCACACCCCGAGTCATGTCACTGAAGGGGTGCCCGGCCCTCCTCCGGGTCATGGGGTTGGCGGTTCCCTGCCTCACCCTGGGTCATAGTGCTGATGGGGTGCCCGGCCCTCACCCACCGATTCTTGGCACTGAAAACGAACCCGGCCCTAACACCTGGGTCATGGTGCTGAAGGGGTGCCCACCCTCACACAGATTCATTTCACTGAAGGGGTGCCTGACCCTCACCCCGGGTCATGAAGGGGTGCCTGGCCTCACACCCCGTTTCATGGCACTGAAAGGGTGCCCGGCCCTCACCCGATTCATGACTCTGTGGGGTGCCCGACGCTGCCACACCCGGTCATGGCACTGAATAGGTGCCCGGCACTCACACCCGGTTCATAGCTCTGTCGGGGTGCCCAGGCCTCCACCCTGTTTCATGGCATAGGGTGCCTGGCCCTCACACCCGGTCATGTCACTGAGGTTCCTGACCCTCACACCCGGGTCATGGACCTAAAGGGTGCACGGCCCTACACCAGGATCATGCACCTAAAGGGTTGCCCGGCCCTCACCACCTGGGTCGTGCCACTGAAGCGGTGCCGGCCCTCCCACCTCTATTCATGGCACTGAAGGGTGCTCGGCCTCACACCCCGCTTCACAGCACTGTTGGGGTGCCTTCACACCTCGATTCATGGCACTGAAATCGAGCCCGGCCCTGACACCCCGGGTCATGGTGCTGAGGGTGCCCAACCCTCACCCCGATTCATGGCACTGAAGGGGTGCCGACCCTCCACCCGGGTCATGTGAAGGGGTGCAGCCTCACACGGTTTGCAGCACTGCAGGGTGCCTGGCCTTCACATCCCGTTTCATCGCCACGGAAAGGGTGCCCGGCCTCACACCCTGTTTCATGACACTGAAGGTGCCCGGCCCTCCACGGGTCAGGCACTGAAAGGGTGCACGGCCCTCACACCCCGGGTCATGGACCTAGATGTCTGCCTCACCACGGGTCATGGGTTGAATCTATTCCTCCCTCACACCCCGGGTCATGGTGCTGGAGGTGCCCGGCCCTCACCCCGGGTCATGTCACTGAAGGGTGCCCGGCCCTCACACCCCGGGTCTATGGACCTAAGGGGTGCCTGGCCCTCACCCTACGGGTCATTGGGTTGAGCGGTGCCCGGCTTTCACACCCCTATTCATAGCTGAAAGTGCCGCCCTCACCCAGGGTCATGGCACTGAAGGAAAGCCCGGCCTCACACGATTCATGGCACTGAAGGGTGCCGACCCTCACCCGGGTCATGTGAAGGGGTGCCAGCCCTCACACAGGGTCATGGCACTGAAGGCCAGCCCTCACACCCCCGGGTCATCGCACTGAAGGGGTGCCCAGTCCTCACACCCCGGTCATGGTCCTGAAGGGGTGCCGGTCCTCACACCCCGGTCATGTCACTAAATGGGTGCCCGGCCCTCACACCCCTGTTCATGGCACTGAAGGATTCCCGGCCGTCCCACCACGGTTCATGACACTGAAGGGGTGCCGGTCCTCATACCCAGGGTCATGTTCCTGAAGGTGCCGGCCCTCACACCCCGGGTCATGTCACTAAAGGTGCCTGGCCCTCACACCCCTTCATGGCACTGAAGGTGCCCGGCCGTCACAGTTCATGTCACTGAAGGGGTGCCTGGCCCTCACACTCCAGGTCATGGTGCTGGAGGGTGCCCGGCCTTCACACCCGGGTCATGTCACTGAAGGGGTGCCTGGCCCTCACCCCTGGTCATAGAGCTAAACGAGTGCCAGCCCTCAAACCCCGGGTCATGGCACTGAAGGAGTGACACCCTCACCCCGGGTCATGGTGCTGGAGGTGCCCGCCCTCATTACCCGGGTCATGTCACTAAAGGGGTGCCCGCCCTCACACCCCGAGCCATGTCACTGAAGGGTGCACGGCCCGCACACCCCGGGTCATGGACCTAAGGGGTGCCAGCCCTCACACCCTTAGTCATGGGGTTGAAGGGTTCCTGGTCCTCACACCACGGGTCATGGAGCTGAAGGAGTGCCCGGCCATTACACCCGATTCATTGTACTGAAGGTGCCCGGCCCTCACACCCGGGTCCTGGCACTGAAAGGTACCAGCCCTCACACCCCGGTCATGTCACTGAAGGGTGCACGGCCTCACACCCCGGTCATGGACCTAAAGGGGTGCCCGAACCTCACACCCGGGTCAGGGCACTGAATAGGTTCCCGGTCCTCAGAACCCGGTTCATAGCTCTGTCAGGGGTGCCCGACCTCCACCCCGTTTCATGGCATAGGGTGCCAGCCCCTCCACCCCGGCTCATGGCACTGAAGGGGTGTCCGGCCGTGACGCCCTGGGTCATATCACTGAAGGTGCCAGCCCTAACACCCCGGGTCGAGCACTGAAGCGGTGCCAGGCCGTCACACACCCTGGCCATGGCACTGAAGGTACGGCTCCACACCTGGTCATATAGCAAAACAGTGCCCGACCCTCAACGGTCATGGCACTGAAGGAGTGACCGACCCTCACACCCCGGGTCATGGCACTGAAGGTATGCCGCCCTCACACTGGTCATAGAGCTAAACAGTGCCCGGCCCTCAAACCCCGGGTCATATTGAAGGGTGCTCGGCCCCACACACCCGGGTCATATCACTGAAAAATTGCCCGGCCCTCACACCCAGGGTCATAGCTGTTGAGGGTGCCAGCCCCCACCCCGTGTCATGTGAAGGTGCCCGCCCTCACACTCTGGTTCATAGCTCTGTAGGGTGCCCGGGCCTCATCCCGTTCATGGCACTAAAGGGGTGCCCGGCCCTCACACCCCGGCTCCTTGCACTGAAGGGTTGCCCGCCCTGACGCGGGTCATGTCACTGAAGGGTTGCCCGGCCCTCACACCCCGGGTCATGGCACTGAGGGGTGTGCGGCCCTCAAACCGGTCATGGACCTAAAGGGGTGCCGGCCCTCACCCTCTGGTCATGGGGTTGAAGCAGTTCCCGGCCTCACACCCCAGGTCATGGTGCTGGAGGGGTGCCCGGCCCTCACACCCCGGGTCATGTCACTGAAAAGTGCCCGGCCCTCACACCCAGTTCTTGGCAGTGAAGGGTGCCTAGCCCCTCACCTCGGGTCATGGTGCTGGAGGGTGCCGGCCCTCCAGGTCATGTCACTAAAGGTGCCCGGCCCTCACACCCCGTGTCATGTCACTGAGGGGTTCAGCCCCTCACACCCCGGGTCATGGACCTAAAGGTGCACGGCCTGACGCCCGGGTCAAGTCACTAAAGGGGTGCCGGCCCTCACACCCGGGTCATGTCACTGAGGGTGCCTGGCCCCTACACCCGGGTCATGGACCTAAAGAGGTGCACAGCCCTGACGCCCGGGTCATGTCACTGAAGGGTGCCGGCCCTCACACCCCTATTCATGGCACTGAAGGTGCCGGCCTCATACCCGGTTCACAGCACTGTAGGGTGCCCGGCCTTCACACCCCGATTCATGGCACTGATGGGGTGCCGACCACCCGGGTCATGTGGGGGTGCGCCCACCCCGTTTCATCACACTGGGTTGCCCGCCCTCACACCCCGTTTCATGACACTGAAGGGGTGCCCGGCCTCACACCCCGGGTCATGGCACTGAAAGGGTGCACGGCCCTCACACGGTCATGGACCTAAAGGGGTGCACGGCCCTCACCACGGTCATCTGCGGTTGAAGCGGTTCCCGGCCCTCACACCCAGGGTCATGTGAAGGGGTGCCGGTTTTCACACCCCGGTTCAGCATGCACAGGGGTGCCCGGCCTTCACCCCGTTTCATCACACTGAAAGGGTGCCCGGCCCTCACACCCCGTTCCTTGTGACACTGAAGGGGTGCCGCCTCTACCCTGTCATGGCACTGAAGGGTGCAGCCTTCACACCCGTTTCATCACACTGAAAGGGTGCCCGGCCCTCACACCCCGTTTCATGACACTGGGGGTGGCCCTCACACCCTGTCATGGCACTGAAGGTGCCTACCCCGGGTCATGGACCTAAAGGGTGCCTGCCTCACACCACGGGTCATGGGGTTGAAGAGCGGTTCCCGGCCCTCACCCCGGTCATGGTGGTGGAGGGTGCCCGCCCTCACCCCGGTCATGTCACTGAAGGTGCCTGGCCCTCACACCCCTGTCATGGCACTGAAAGGTGCACGGCCTTCACCGTTTCATCACACTGAAAGGGTGGCCCTCACACCCCGTTTCATGACACTGAAGGGGTGCCCGGCCCTCACACCCCTGTCATGGCACTGAAAGGGTGCCCGGCCTCACACCCCGGGTCACGGCACTGAAGGGGTGCCTGGCCCTCACACCCCGGGTCATGGTGCTGAAGGGGTGCCGGCATTCACACCCCGATTCATGGCACTGAAAGGGTGCCCGGCCCTCACATCCCGTTTCATGACGCTGAAGGGTGCTGGCCCTCACACCCGGGTCATGGCCAAAATGGTACACGGCCTACACCCCGGGTCATGGACCTAAGGGGTGCCTGCCCTCACACCACGGGTCATGGGGTTGAAGCGGTTCCCGGCCATCACACCCGTGTCATGGTGCTGTGATGGGTTGCCCGCCCTCACCCACCGATTCTTGGCACTGAAATCGAACCCGGCTAACACCCTGGGTCATGGTGCTGAAGGGGTGCCCGGCCCTCACACCCGAGTCATGTCACTGAGGGTGCCGTACTCAGGTCATGGGGTGAAGCGGTTCCCAGCCTCACACCCTGGGTCATGGTGATGGGGTGCCCGCCCTCACCCACCGATTCTTGGCACTGAAATCGAAC
Source organism: Homarus americanus (assembly GCF_018991925.1). Classification (NCBI taxonomy): domain Eukaryota; kingdom Metazoa; phylum Arthropoda; class Malacostraca; order Decapoda; family Nephropidae; genus Homarus; species Homarus americanus. The sequence continues at coordinate 86 of NW_024743169.1, read as the reverse complement.
CCGGCCCTACCTGGGTCATGGTGCTGAAGGGGTGCCCAGCCCTCTACCCAGATTCATTTTCACTGAAGGGTGCCCGACCCTCACCC
>NW_024743168.1:0-10479 GCF_018991925.1 Homarus americanus | reverse complement strand
GGAGACCCGCGGCGTCCTCAAGGTGTTTCTGGAGAACGTCATCCGTGACGCCGTCACCTACACCGAGCACGCAAAAAGGAAGACCGTCACCGCCATGGATGTGGTGTATGCCCTGAAACGGCAGGGCCGCACCCTTTATGGTTTTGGTGGTTAATCAACCTGATGGACGGGCGCACACCACCACCACCACCACGACAAACAAATATACGGACCTAATTTTAGGCCCACATTTAAATCGCTAAAGAGTTGGTTAGACACTGAATAAATCGTTGAAAATATATCCAATAACATGATCCTCTCTAATTCTGGACTTGTGGTATGAGTATAGGTTGTGTGTGAACGTGTTGGAACCACTTCCTAATAATTGTCAGTCAGTCAGTCAACATTCACCTAACCTCCAGGTACCTCACCTAACTTCCTGTAGCGTCACCGAACCTCACGAAATGTAACCCAATGTAGTTTATAATCTATCCTAACATGACATAACATAACCACGCACTATATTACTTCGGTAAGAGTAATGAGTTTTAATACACAAAGTTGCAGTTATCATTCATTCATACATACATACATACATACATACATACATACATAACATGCTAGTGGCAGGGGGGGATTGAAGTGAATTTTAGGAGGATAGAATAGGTGCAGTGGCTAAACAGCGCTTGCGTGAGGGACTTTAAGCAGCAACTCGCCTGGATGCGGCAGGATAGAGTCAGGTCAAGCGTCCGGTGCATGTTGGGTTCCGCCATGGTTTCTCAGTGTTTGGTCGGCTTGATTGTGTGTGTGTTGTTTTCTTGTTTGGAGGAAATGTCTTGGTATTCTTCTTCTTAGCTTGAAGTTGATTTTCTTCTAACTCTTCTCCTCTTGTTGTTCGTCTTCCCCGTGTCTGCTATCATTCTGTAAAGACTCTTTATATGTATGTAGGTATGAGTGAGTAACAGTTGCCGGTTACAGTGATACTTCATATTCGCTGGTGTTGTACTGTATGGCTTCGGTATTTCTTAATATACAAACGGCACCGTTAGGGGATTGAGGTATTTAAAAACCAGCCTGCATTACTTATATATAGAAATAAATAATGTGGCTTGGACAATAATGACGACTACTCTCTCCTACCTTCCCCAAACAAGGGCTTTTCGAAAGTATACATTGGACACAAATGACTTAGTACATCATAAATTGGTGGTTTAACAAAAGCCCCCATTAGAGAAAGGTGAAGGAGCACACAGTGAACATACAGATTAATGTTTGCACGCGTAGATCATGTAAGGTGAGATGTTGAACACCAGACACGTAGTGTAGTAACTCCCTCACAGATGGCGTTATGAGGGGCCTGATGATGTAGCAGTTACCTCACAGATGGTGTTATGAGGAACTTCACATGATGATGCTGTAGCAAAACATTCACTACGTGGTGTCGTAGCATCTTGGGGACACCACGTGGTCGACATGACTCACTCATTCAAGTGGGTGAGGTGTGGTCCCAGGCCTCTCTATCGTGGAGTCTCAGGGGAAGTATAACTGGGTACCTGGGACCTCACTGTGTGAAGGTGGTTCGCTAGCTTGGGTAAGACTCAACTGCCGAGTTGTTTTTCACTGAGTTAAGCACTGTTCACCACTATTCATCACTGGTTCCATTCCTTTGCCAAATGAGATAGTACCTTATGGCAAGAACTTGTTGATAGTCCGGTGGGGAGGAGGGTTCAGGGGAGTGAGTTGGTATGGGCCAACATATAAATAATAATAATAATAATTAACGGTTTATTGAAAGAGCTTGGCAGCCAGAAGGCTGAAAATATACAGTTACATATTTGGGGAATGGGTTACGAATTACAAATAATATACAAGTAACATGAGTGACACAAATAAGACATAAAATAACTAGCTGGGGAAAAGCTCAAACTACAGTTCATTTCAACTTAGTGACAGTGCAAGGAGTAGTGTTTACTGGGAGTGAGTACACTGATTTATTACAAGTTATCGATAATTTTTACAATGGTTGGGACTGGGCTGTTCTTATAGCGATCAGTTCGTGCACGTATGGGCTGGGCTGGATGCGGTTGTGGTGTCGAAGAGCAATTCTCGGACTAGGGATCTCAGGTGGTAGTAGGAGCCGGTGTCGGGGATGGTGTAGAAGCTTCTTACCAAATTTGCAGATGAGGTCGTGGTGATGGTCAGTGAGAGTCTAAAGGGTCAGTGTGTTGAGCGCTTCTTGATATGTGGAGTAGGAAGGGTAGAGAATAATCTTGCATGGCCTCTTTTGCACTTTTTCGAGGTGTTTACGTTGTGTGGCATTTAGGGAGGAAGACCAGGTGGAGGAGGCATAGGTGAGCTTGGGAAGTATGAATGTTGTGTAAACACTGAGGAGCTCGTGTGCAGGACCACCGAGGGACTTGAGTCGGCGTAGGAGGTGGAGACGGAAACTGGAGGATTTGATAACTTCACTGACGTTTGGTTTCTAATTTAGTTTGTTGTCTATATGTATGTGTGTGTGTGTGTGTGTGTGTGTGTGTGTGTGTGTGTGTGTGTGTGTGTGTGTGTGTGTGTGTGTGTGTGTGTGTATACTACTGTACTTTTTAGATCCTCCTACGCAACCTAACCTATTATAGTTAAGTATAGTAGGCTATACACTATTTTGTTAGTATGTGTTATAAAATGAAATTGCATGTTATTATTATTAATATTATTATTATTAATATTATTATTATTATTATTATTAGTAGTAGTAGTAGTAGTAGTATTATTATTATTATTATTATTATTGTTATTATTATTACATGCTAATATAATACTAAGTTGTCCGCCAGATTTCCTCAGAGATGGGAGGAGCACATTGGCGGCGGTGTTGTTTATACTCCGCCCGATTACTGATTCCTATTCACCGAGCCAGAGCTGGCGGGCGGCGTGTTATGTGCCACGTTTTGTTTCCCATTGGGCGTACCGCTCAGCTGGGGAGTAGGAGATTTCATAAAAAGAAAGTTTGAGTGGAGAGCACACCTTTTCCTTCACATACAGTTATCTTAGACCATCTACTAGTATAATAGTTTGCACAAAAATACTCTACACTCTTTCTAGGTTATTGTTATGTTGTTTTTTTTTTTTTTGACTTCTCATCAGATTGTGCATTCAACTAATATACACTATTAGTGTGTTTATTATTATGTTTTATAGTATTATTTCGTATAATATTGGGTAACACAATTAGAGTCACTAGTATAGTATATTATTGGGGTTTATAGCAGTTTGTGGTCTAATAGTATCATGCTTTATGAGTGGTGTTCTATGTAGTGATGATTAGGCAATAAAATATGCTTTGGGGGTTTATAGCAGTTTTTGTGGTCTACTAGTATCATGCTTTATGGGTGGTGTTCTATGTAGTGATGATTAGGCCATAAAATATGCTTTTGGTTTATTGCTAACAAAATATACTTTGCTCTACCGCTGTAGTGCAAAACATGGTGAAACTTACATACACCGTTATTAAAGTATTGATGGAAGAAGAAAATAAATAGCTAGTTGAAGAATAGCTAGCTAAATAATAATAGCTAGCTGAAGAAGAAGAAGAAGAAGAAGAATAGCTGTACAGTTGAAGGAAGAAGAAGAAATAAAGAAGAAGAAGGTTACGAAGAAGAAGAAGAAGAAGAAGAAGAAGAAGGAAGAAGAAGAAGGAAGAAGAAGAAGAAGAAGAAGAAGAAGAAGAAGAAGAAGAAGAAGAAGAAGAAGAAGAAGGGTTGAAGGAAGAAGAAGAAGAAGAAGAAGAAGAAGAAGAAGAAGAAGAAGAAGAAGAAGAAGAAGAAGAAGAAGAAGAAGAAGAAGAAGAAGAAGAAGAAGAAGAAGAAGAAGAAGAAGAAGAAGAAGAAGAAGAAGAAGAAGAAGAAGAAGAAGAAGAAGAAGAAGAAGAAGAAGAAGAAGAAGAAGAAGAAGAAGAAGAAGAAGAAGAAGAAGAAGAAGAAGAAGAAGAAGAAGAAGAAGAAGAAGAAGAAGAAGAAGAAGAAGAAGAAGAAGTAAGAGGAAGAATTGTGGAGGGAATGAACAGTGAGATAATGTAAAGCCTCCGGGATGGCGGCAGCGTTTCTGTTATTAATATATAATAAGACAATAGGAAAATATGTTGTTGTCTCTACCTGTATTATTACCTTTGCGATAGCATGGTTCAATTTTGGGAGGACATAGGAAGGAGCAGGAGGTTAGGAAGGAGCAGGAGGTTAGGAAGGGATTTGTAGTGGGAGAGATAGTGTCTGTGATCCTCGGGTCACCACTCCTCGGATTGTGTCAGTTCAAGTTTAGAAGCTCCAACAACTTTCCCTGAATACGAATTGGCAACCTTTCGATTTACAACAGGTACCTACTTACTGCTACAGTAGGTAGGTGAACAGGGACCAAGGGGGCTAGGAAGAGTGTCCAAACAACTTGCTCCTGCCTGCCTGTGTGATGTAGTCGTGGCCAGAATTAGGTTAGGATACAGACACATCTGGCTAGTTAGTAACGCTGTACCCATAAAGGAACACTCAGCATGTAAACTTGGTGATACACCTTTAAAGCACTACTATATTATTGAATGGGACACTGTCAAAGACTTCAGGCCACCTCACTTATTGTATCTTGAACTATGTCATTACTTCATTGAGGACATTACATTCTTGCTTTTTATCCCAAATTGGCTAGCCCACACTGGTAAATGTGTACTGTACTGTCAATGAATCTGATGTATTTCTTTGTGTATGAACCTGACTGAAAATAAGGTCGCCTCCCTGGCTGCTGCTGCTTCTTGCGCCCTTCTAAGTCCCGTTTAAGTCCCCCACCCCAGGCCCCCGCAGTAACCCTTCACATCTACAACATTCAAAAACATTTTCACTCAATTTCCACAATACTATGCTAATTACACGTAAAATAGAGTGTTATCCTGCAAAACGTTGATGTCGTATATTGCTCTCTTTAAGTGATATCCTGTGGCTCCGAAAGGAGCCTGTTTGGTTAGGTTGTCTTGTGTGAACGAACCTTGGGTTCTTATTTCTTCTCTGTCTTCTTGGGGAGGAGCACAGCTTGGATGTTAGGAAGGACACCCCCTTGGGCAATGGTGACTCCAGACAGGAGCTTGTTCAGCTCCTCGTCATTGCGAATGGCAAGCTGAAGATGACGGGGGATAATGCGGGTCTTCTTGTTGTCGCGGGCGGCGTTACCGGCCAGCTCGAGCACTTCTGCTGCCAGGTACTCCATGACGGCTGCAAGGTACACAGGGGCACCTGCACCAACGCGCTCAGCATAGTTGCCCTTACGCAAGAGACGGTGGATTCTACCCACGGGGAACTGGAGTCCGGCCCTGCTAGAACGGGACTTTGACTTGCCCTTCACTTTGCCTCCCTTGCCGCGTCCTGACATGTTGCTGCTGCTGCTTTTCGTGATAGGAGTTAAATTTCCGCCGGCCACCTTGGTCTTTTATACCAAGCTCAGGATCAGGCCAGGTGGCCGTCTCGCGGACCCAACCAATGTAAGAGAGCCGTAGCTGCAGCCAGTCTGATCCTGAGCGGCCCGCTCGGTATATAAGGAAAAGTTAGTCGGGCCAGTTTTCAATTCTCTCGCTCCGCGCCACGAGTAACTGTGCCGCCATGCCTCCCAAAACTTCCGGAAAGGCTGCCAAGAAGGCTGGAAAGGCCCAGAAGGCCATTGCCAAGGGTGACAAGAAGAAGAAGCGCAGGAGGAAGGAAAGCTACAGCATCTACATCTACAAGGTACTGAAGCAAGTGCACCCCGATACAGGAGTCTCCTCCAAAGCTATGTCCATCATGAACTCTTTCGTGAACGACATCTTCGAGCGCATCGCTGCCGAGGCTTCCCGCCTGGCGCACTACAACAAACGCTCCACCATTACAAGTCGGGAAATCCAGACAGCTGTCCGACTCTTGCTGCCCGGTGAACTGGCCAAGCATGCCGTGTCTGAGGGCACCAAGGCTGTCACCAAGTACACCTCTTCCAAGTAAGAGGTTACTTGTGCACAACAAACACGCCATCCCACTAATACAACTTAATCGGCTCCATCGGAGCCACAGTTACATGTTAAAGAGACAGTTACCGACAGTGATATATTGAGAGGGAAATAAATAAAAAAAAAATTATAATAATCTGCATTCTCTATTGGCGTAGAAACCGGACTAAATCGAAACATAATAAATAAATAAATAAATTCTGCGTGGAGTAGTTGTACACCCACTGCAAAGTGACATACATGGAGTGTGTTTGGGCTTCATTTCTTGTTTGCAGCACGCCTATTTCATGTAAACAATTTTTTTTTTTTTTTTTATTGTATGTTCTTTTATTTTATTTATTTATTTACTTACTTATTCTTTATATATTTATTTGTTACTAGCTCTTGTTTGTTGCACCCACCCACCTCCCGAATTGATGACCTACTATACAATCGTACCTCCACGAATGTTACCAACTTACCGTTAGGCGATTTGGGTAACCGAAATTAATGCTCTCCGACCACCAACCATTTAGATTGTCATGAAAATTATCTTCAGAACAGTTCTTTGGCCCTGAGAAGGGCCGAGTTATAGATGTCTGGTAGGTTTTGTTGTGCTTTTTGTTTTTCCCCAAGGAAGAGGACTTAAGCACGCTCTCCGCGGATGCGCCGGGCCAGCTGGATGTCCGTGGGCATGATGGTAACGCGCTTGGCGTGAATGGCACACAGGTTGGTGTCCTCGAAAAGACCCACCAGGTAAGCCTCAGAGGCTTCCTGCAGAGCCATGACGGCAGACGACTGGAAGCGCAGGTCAGTCTTGAAATCCTGGGCGATCTCACGCACCAGGCGCTGGAAGGGCAGCTTCCTGATGAGTAGCTCTGTGCCTGGCAGGCGGGCGGGCTTATATACAGACATTCTCCACCTCAGTGGCCACCTCATTAGCCACGAGTGCCGCATGCGTCATCCGCAAGCTACGCCCCACCTCCAAGAGGGAGGGACGGCCTTGGATGAACGATACTACCGCTGCGTCCACAGCACGCCACCAGCCTCCCACCAAAAACCGTGGGCGAAGCCACACCAGACCACCTGTAGTAGCAACCACAACAACATGACTGGACGAGGCAAAGGAGGCAAGGGACTTGGAAAGGGTGGCGCCAAGCGTCATCGTAAGGTGCTTCGTGACAACATCCAGGGTATCACCAAGCCCGCCATTCGTCGTCTAGCTCGGCGTGGAGGTGTTAAACGTATATCCGGCCTCATCTACGAGGCGACCCGCGGCGTCCCTGGCAAGCTGGAGAACGGCCATCCAGACGCCGTCACTCTACACCGAGCACGCAAAAAGGAAGACTGTCACCGCTATGGGATGTGTGTATGCCCTGAAACGGCAGGGCCGCACCCTTTATGGTTATGGTGGTTAATCAACCTGATGGACGGGCGCACACCACCACCACCACCACGACAAACAAATATACGGACCTAATTTTAGGTCCACATTTAAATCGCTAAAGAGTTGGTTAGACACTGAGTAAATCGTTGAAAATATATCCAATAACATGATCCTCTCTAATTCTGGACTTGTGGTATGAGTATAGGTTGTGTGTGAACGTGTTGGAACCACTTCCTAATAATTGGTTAAATGGGGTCAGTCAACATTCACCAACTCCAGGTACCCCTACCTAACTTCCTGTAGTGTCACCGAACTCACATGAAATGTAACTCCAATGTAGTTTATAATCTATCCTAACATGACATAACATAACCACGCACTATATTACTTCGGTAAGAGTAATGAGTTTTAATACACAAAGTTGCAGTTATCATTCATTCATACATACATACATACATACATACATACATACATACATAACATGCTAGTGGCAGGGGGGGATTGAAGTGAATTTTAGGAGGATAGAATAGGTGCAGTGGCTAAACAGCGCTTGCGTGAGGGACTTTAAGCAGCAACTCGACTGGATGCGGCAGGATAGAGTCAGGTCAAGCGTCCGTTGCATGTTGGGTTCCGCCATGGTTTCTCAGTGTTTGGTCGGCTTGATTGTGTGTGTGTTGTTTTCTTGTTTGGAGGAAATGTCTTGGTATTCTTCTTCTTAGCTTGAAGTTGATTTTCTTCTAACTCTTCTCCTCTTGTTGTTCGTCTTCCCCGTGTCTGCTATCATTCTGTAAAGACTCTATATATGTATGTAGGTATGAGTGAGTAACAGTTGCCGGTTACAGTGATACTTCATATTCGCTGGTGTTACCTGTATGGTTTCGGTATTTCTTAATATACAAAACGGCACCGTTAGGATTGAGGTATTTAAAAACCAGCCTGCATTATTTATATATAGAAATAAAATAACGTGGCTTGGATAATAATGACGATCATTTCTCCTACCTTCCCCAAACAAGGGTTTTTCGAAAGTATACATTGGACACAAATGACTTAGCACATCATAAATTGGTGGTTTAACAAAAAGCCCTCATTAGAGAAAGGTGATGATAATACAGTGAAATATACAGGATTACCGTTTGCACGCAGAGATCATGGCAGAGATGCTGGAACACCAGACGTGAAAGTGTGTTAATTCCCTCACAGATGGTGTTATGAGGGGCATCACATGGTGTAGTAATTCCCTCACAGATGGTGTTATGAGGAACTTCACATGATGCTGTAGCAAAACATTCACTACGTGGTGTCGTAGCATCACGGGGACACCACGTGGTCGACTTCACTCACTCAAGTGGGTGAGGTGTGGTCCCAGGCCTCTCTATCGTGGAGTCTCAGGGGAATTATCACTGGGTACCTGGGACCTCACTGTGTGAAGGTTAGCTTGGGTAAGACTCAACTGCCGAGTTGTTTTTCACTGACTTAAGCACTGTTCACCACTATTCAACACTGGTTCCATTCCTTTCCCAAATGAAATAGTAACTTCTGGCAAGAACTTGTTGATAGTCCGCTGGGGAGGAGGGTTCAGGGAGTGAGTTGGTATGGGCCAACATATAAATAAGAATAATAATAATAATAATTAACGGTTTATTGAAAGAGCTTGGCAGCCAGAAGACTGAAAATATACAGTTACATATTTGGGGAATGGGTTACGAATTACAAATAATATACAAGTAACATGAGTGACACAAATAAGACATATAACAACTAGCTGGGGAAAAGCTCAAACTACAGTTCATTTCAACATAGTGACAGTGCAAGGAGTAGTGTTTACTGGGAGTGAGTACACTGATTTATTACAAGTTATCGATAATTTTGCTAGTCGGTTGGGACTGGGCTGTTCTTATAGTGACTCAGCTCAGCACGTATGGGCTGGGCTGGGATGCGGTTGTGGTGTCGAAGAGCACCTTGACCAGGGATCTCTAGGTGTGGTAGGAGCCGCGTAGAAGCTTACCAAATTTGTAGATGAGGTCGTGGTGATGGGTCAGTGAGAAAGTCTAAAGGGTCATGTGTTGAGCGCTCTTGATATGTGGAGTAGGGTAGAGAATAATCTTGCATGGCCTTGCACTTTTTTCGAGGTGTTTACGTTGTGTGGCATTTAGGAGGAAGACCAGGTGGAGGAGGCAGGTGAGCTTGGAAGTATGAATGTTGTGTAAACACTGAGGAGCGCGTGTGCAGGACCACCGAGGGACTTGAGTCGGCGTAGGAGGTGGAGACGGAAACTGGAGGATTTGATAACTTCACTGACGTGTGGTTTCTAATTTAGTTTGTTGTCTATATGTATGTGTGTGTGTGTGTGTGTGTGTGTGTGTGTGTGTGTGTGTGTGTGTGTATACTACTGTACTTTTTAGATCCTCCTACGCAACCTAACCTATTATAGTTAAGTATAGTAGGCTATACACTATTTTGTTAGTATGTGTTATAAAATGAAATTGCATGTTATTATTATTAATATTATTATTATTATTATTATTAGTAGTAGTAGTAGTAGTATTATTATTATTATTATTATTATTGTTATTATTATTACATGCTAATATAATACTAAGTTGCCCGCCAGATTTCCTCAGAGATGGGAGGAGCACATTGGCGGCGGTGTTGTTTATACTCCGCCCGATTACTGATTCCTATTCACCGAGCCAGAGCTGGCGGGCGGCGTGTTATGTGCCACGTTTTGTTTCCCATTGGGCGTACCGCTCAGCTGGGGAGTAGGAGATTTCATAAAGAGAAAGTTTGAGTGGAGAGCACACCTTTTCCTTCACATACAGTTATCTTAGACCATCTACTAGTATAATAGTTTGCACAAAAATACTCTACACTCTTTCTAGGTTGTTGCTATTTTTTTTTTTTTTTTTTTTGACTTCTCATCAGATTGTGCATTCAACTAATATACACTATTAGTGTGTTTATTATTATGTTTTATAGTATTATTTCGTATAATATTGGGTAACACAATTAGAGTCACTAGTATAGTATATTATTGGGGTTTATAGCAGTTTGTGGTCTAATAGTATCATGCTTTATGAGTGGTGTTCTATGTAGTGATGATTAGGCAATAAAATATGCTTTGGGG
>NW_024743167.1:0-36587 GCF_018991925.1 Homarus americanus | reverse complement strand
GGGTGGTCCCCATTAGAGGTTCACGGCGCCAAAAGCTCGTTGAACAGGATTTGTGTGAAATATAGCAGAGTGTAGGACTGCTTTTATTGTCCTGGTGGCCCAGAGGTAGCGTTTCCCGGTCACAATTAAAAGATGGTGGGTTCAAATCCTGGTGGGGTGAGGTTTTGATTATATGTAGAAGTCCGCGTGCTTTATTGGGCTATTGAAATATATATGGATCCTCGAGTTTCCAAGCCAGATTTCGTAAGACGTTGCTATGATAACCTAAGCGGCACTGGTGGTCCCCATTAGAGGTTCACGGCGCCATAAGCTCATTCAACAGGCTTTGTGTGAAATATAACAGTCTAGGACTGCTATTAGTTTCCTGGTAGTTCAGAGGCAGCATTCCCCGGTCACAATTATAAGATCATGGGCTCAAATCCTGGTGGGGTGAGGTGTTGATTATATGTAGAAGTCCGCGTGCATTATTGGGATAATGAAATATATATGGATCCTCGTGTTTCGAAGCTGCATTTGGTAAAACATTGCTCTGATCACCTAAGCAGCACGGGTGGTCCCCATTAGAGGTTCACGGCGCCATAATCTCATTGAACAGGCTTTGTGTGAAATATAGCAGAGTCTAGGACTGCTTTTATTGTCCTGGTGGCCCAGAGGTAGCATTCCCCTGTCATAATTAGGTGACGGGTTCAACCTGGTGGGGTGAGGTTAATTATATGTAGAAGTCCGAGTGCTTTTAGGCTAATGAAATATATTTGGATCCTCGTGGTTTCGGAAGTCAAGATTTTTGTAAAACGTTGCTCTGATCACCTGCTGCACGGGTGGTCCCTATAGTGGGTTCACAGCGCCATAAGCTCGCTGGAACGGGCTTTTGTGTGAAATATAGCAGAGTCTAGGACTGCTTTTATTGTCCTGGTGGCCCAGAGGTAGCGTTCCCCCGTCCCAATTAGAAGATCGTGGGTTCAAATCCTGGTGGGGTGAGGTGTTGATTATATGTAGAAGTCCGAGTGCTTTATTGGGCTAATGAAATATATATGGATACTCGTGTTTCCAAGCCGGATATGGTAAAACGTTGCTCTGATCACCTATGGGGCATGGGTGGTCCCCATTAGAGGTTCATGGCGCTATAAGGTCGTTGAACAGGCTTTGTGTGAAATATAGTAGAGTCTAGGACTGCTTTTATTGTCCTGGTGGCCCAGAGGTAGCATACCCCGGTCACAATTATAAGATCGTGGGTTTGAATCTTGGTGGGGTGAGGTGTTAATTATATGTAGAAGTCCGAGTGCTTTATTGGGCTAATGAAATATATTTGGATCCTCGTGGTTTCGTCAGATTTTATAAAACGTAACGTTGCTCTGATCACCTAAGCGCACGGTCCTCATTAGGAGGTTCACGTGCGCTATAAGCTCGCTGAACAGGATTTGTGTGAAATATAGCAGAGTGTAGGACTGCTTTTATTGTCCTGGTGGCCCAGAGGAAGTGCTCCCTTGGTCACAATTAGAAGATCGTGGGTTCAAATCCTGGTGGGGTGAGGTGTTGATTATATGAAGAAGTCCGCGTGCTTTATTGGGCTAATGAAATATATATGGATCCTCGTATTTCGAAGCCGCATTTGGTAAAATGTTGCTCTGATCACCTAAGCGGCACGGGTGGTCCCTATTAGAGGTTCATGGAGCCATAAGGTCGTTGAACAGGCTTTGTGTGAAATATAGTAGAGACTTTGACTGCTTTTATTGTCCTGGTGGCCCAGAGATAGCATACCCCGGCCACAATTAGAAGATCGTGGGTTCGAATCCTGGTGGGGTGAGGTGTTGATTATATGTAGAACTCCGCGTGCTTTATTGGGCTAATGAAATATATATGGATCCTCGTATTTCGAAGCCGCATTTGGTAAAACGTTGCTCTGATCACCTTAGCGGCACGGGTGGTCCCCATTAGAGGTTCACGGCGCCATAAGCTTGTTGAACAGGATTTGTGTGAAATATAGCAGAGTGTAGGACTGCTTTTATTGTCCTGGTGGCCCAGAGGTAGCGTTTCCCGGTCACAATTAAAAGATGGTGGGTTCAAATCCTGGTGGGGTGAGGTTTTGATTATATGTAGAAGTCCGCGTGCTTTATTGGGCTATTGAAATATATATGGATCCTCGAGATTCCAAGCCAGATTTGGTAAGACGTTGCTCTGATAACCTAAGCGGCACTGGTGGTCCCCATTAGAGGTTCACGGCGCCATAAGCTCATTCAACAGGCTTTGTGTGAAATATAACAGTCTAGGACTGCTATTAGTTTCCTGGTAGTTCAGAGGCAGCATTCCCCGGTCACAATTATAAGATCATGGGCTCAAATCCTGGTGGGGTGAGGTGTTGATTATATGTAGAAGTCCGCGTGCATTATTGGGATAATGAAATATATATGGATCCTCGTGTTTCGAAGCTGCATTTGGTAAAACATTGCTCTGATCACCTAAGCAGCACGGGTGGTCCCCATTAGAGGTTCACGGCGCCATAATCTCATTGAACAGGCTTTGTGTGAAATATAGCAGAGTCTAGGACTGCTTTTATTGTCCTGGTGGCCCAGAGGTACCATTCCCCTGTCATAATTAGAAGATCGTGGGTTCAAATCCTGGTGGGGTGAGGTGTTAATTATATGTAGAAGTCCGAGTGCTTTATTGGGCTAATGAAATATATTTGTATCCTCGTTTTTCGAAGCCGCATTTTGTAAAACGTTGCTCTGATCACCTAAGTGGCACGGGTGGTCCCCATTAGAGGTTCACGGCGCCATAAGCTCGTTGAACAGGATTTGTGTGAAATATAGCAGAGTGTAGGACTGCTTTTATTGTCCTGGTGGCCCAGAGGTAGCGTTCCCCGGTCACAATTATAAGATCGTGGGTTCAAATCCTGGTGGGCTGAGGTTTTGATTATGAGTAGTAGTCCGCGTGCTTTATTGGGCTATTGAAATATATATGGATCCTCGAGTTTCCAAGCCGCATTTGGTAAAACGTTGCTCTGATCACCTAAGCGGCACGGGTGGTCCCCTATAGTGGTTCACAGCGCCTTAAGCTCGTTGAACAGGCTTTGTGTGAAATATAGCAGAGTCTAGGACTGCTTTTATTGTTCCTGGTGGCCCAGAGGTAGCGTCTCCCGGTCACAATTATAAGATCGTGGGTTCAAATCCTGGTGGGGTGAGGTGTTGATTATATGTAGAACTCCGCGTGCTTTATTGGGCTTATGAAATATATATGGATCCTCGTATTTCGAAGCCGCATTTGGTAAAACGTTGCTCTGATCACCTAAGCGGCACGGGTGGTCCCCATTAGAGGTTCACGGCGCCATAAGCTCGTTGAACAGGATTTGTGTGAAATATAGCAGAGTGTAGGACTGCTTTTATTGTCCTGGTGGCCCAGAGGTAGCGTTTCCCGGTCACAATTAAAAGATGGTGGCTTCAAATCCTGGTGGGGTGAGGTTTTGATTATATGTAGAAGTCCGCGTGCTTTATTGGGCTATTGAAATATATATGGATCCTCGAGTTTCCAAGCCAGATTTGGTAAGACGTTGCTCTGATAACCTAAGCGGCACTGGTGGTCCCCATTAGAGATTCACGGCGCCATAAGCTCATTCAACAGGCTTTGTGTGAAATATAACAGTCTAGGACTGCTATTAGTTTCCTGGTAGTTCAGAGGCAGCGTTCCCCGGTCACAATTATAAGATCATGGGCTCATATCCTGGTGGGGTGAGGTGTTGATTATATGTAGAAGTCCGCGTGCATTATTGGGATAATGTATTATATATGGATCCTCGTGTTTCGAAGCTGCATTTGGTAAAACATTGCTCTGATCACCTAAGCAGCACGGGTGGTCCCCATTAGAGGTTCACGGCGCCATAATCTCATTGAACAGGCTTTGTGCAGAGTCTAGGACTGCTTTTATTGTCCTGGTGGCCCAGAGGTAGCATCCCCCGGTCACAATTATAAGATTGTGGGTTCAAATCCTGGTGGGGTGAGGTGTTGATTATATGTAGAAGTCCGCGTGATTTAATGGTCAAATGAAATATATATGATCTCGTGGTTTCGAAGCCGCATTTGGTAAAAACGTTGCTCTGATCACCTATGGGCATGGGTGGTCCCCATTAGAGGTTCATGGCGCCATAAGGTCAAAGTTGAACAGGCTTTGTGTGAAATATAGTAGAGTCTAGGGACTGCTTTTATTGTCCTGGTGGCCCAGAGGTAGCATACCCCGGTCACAATTATAAGATCGTGGGTTTGAATCTTGGTGGGGTGAGGTGTTAATTATATGTAGAAGTCCGAGTGCTTTATTGCCACGAAATATATTTGGATCCTCGTGTTTCTGAAGCCGCATTTTGTAAAACGTTGCTCTGATCACCTAAGCGGCACAGGTGGTCCTCATTAGATGTTTACGGTGCCTTAAGCTCGTTGAACAGGCTTTGTGTGAAATATAGCAGAGTGTAGGACTGCTTTTATTGTCCTGGTGGCCCAGAGGTAGCGTTCCCCGGTCACAATTATAAGATCGTGGGTTCAAATCCTGGTGGGCTGAGGTTTTGATTATAAGTAGTAGTCCGCGTGCTTTATTGGGCTATTGATCCTCGAGTTTCCAAGCCGCATTTGGTAAAACGTTGCTCTGATCACCTAAGCGGCACGGGTGGTCCCCTATAGTGGTTCACAGCGCCTTAAGCTCGTTGAACAGGCTTTGTGTGAAATATAGCAGAGTCTAGGACTGCTTATATTGTTCCTGGTGGCCCAGAGGTAGCGTCTCCCGGTCACAATTATAAGATCGTGGGTTCAAATCCTGGTGGGGTGAGGTGTTGATTATATGTAGAACTCCGCGTGCTTTATTGGGCTAATGAAATATATATGGATCCTCGTATTTCGAAGCCGCATTTGGTAAAACGTTGCTCTGATCACCTTAGCGGCACGGGTGGTCCCCATTAGAGGTTCACGGCGCCATAAGCTTGTTGAACAGGATTTGTGTGAAATATAGCAGAGTGTAGGACTGCTTTTATTGTCCTGGTGGCCCAGAGGTAGCGTTTCCCGGTCACAATTAAAAGATGGTGGGTTCAAATCCTGGTGGGGTGAGGTTTTGATTATATGTAGAAGTCCGCGTGCTTTATTGGGCTATTGAAATATATATGGATCCTCGAGTTTCCAAGCCAGATTTGGTAAGGCGTTGCTCTGATAACCTAAGCGGCACTGGTGGTCCCCATTAGAGGTTCACGGCGCCATAAGCTCATTCAACAGGCTTTGTGTGAAATATAACAGTCTAGGACTGCTATTAGTTTCCTGGTAGTTCAGAGGCAGCGTTCCCCGGTCACAATTATAAGATCATGGGCTCAAATCCTGGTGGGGTGAGGTGTTGATTATATGTAGAAGTCCGCGTGCATTATTGGGATAATGAAATATATATGGATCCTCGTGTTTCGAAGCTGCATTTGGTAAAACATTGCTCTGATCACCTAAGCAGCACGGGTGGTCCCCATTAGTGGTTCACGGCGCCATAATCTCATTGAACAGGCTTTGTGTGAAATATAGCAGAGTCTAGGACTGCTTTTATTGTCCTGGTGGCCCAGAGGTACCATTCCCTGTCATAATGCCTAGAAGATCGTGGTTTCAAATCCTGGTGGGGTGAGGTGTTGATTATATGTAGAAGTCCGCGTGCTTTATTGGGCAAATGAAATATATATGGATCCTCGTGTTTTGAAGCCGCATTTTGTAAAACGTTGCTCTGATCACCTAAGCGGCACGGGTGGTCACCATTAGAGGTTCACGGCGCCAAAAGCTCGTTGAACAGGCTTTGTGTGAAATATAGCAGAGTCTAGGACTGCTTTTATTATCCTGGTGGCCCAGAGATAGCGTTCCCCGGTCACAATTATAAGATCGTGGGTTTAAATCCTGGTGGGCTGAGGTTTGATTATGAGCAGTAGTCCGCTGTGTTTATTGGGCCATTGAAATATATATGGATCCTCGAGTTTCCAAGCCGCATTTGGTAAAACGTTGCTCTGATCACCTAAGCGGCACGGGTGGTCCCCTATAGTGGTTCACAGCGCCTTAAGCTCGTTGAACAGGCTTTGTGTGAAATATAGCAGAGTCTAGGACTGCTTTTATTGTTCCTGGTGGCCCAGAGGTAGCGTCTCCCGGTCACAATTATAAGATCGTGGGTTCAAATCCTGGTGGGGTGAGGTGTTGATTATATGTAGAACTCCGCGTGCTTTATTGGGCTAATGAAATATATATGGATCCTCGTATTTCGAAGCCGCATTTGGTAAAACGTTGCTCTGATCACCTAAGCGGCACGGGTGGTCCCCATTAGAGGTTCACGGCGCCATAAGCTCGTTGAACAGGATTTGTGTGAAAATTGGCAGAGTGTAGGACTGCTTGTATTGTCCTGGTGGCCCAGAGGTAGCGTTTCCCGGTCACAATTAAAAGATGGTGGGTTCAAATCCTGGTGGGGTGAGGTTTTGATTATATGTAGAAGTCCGCGTGCTTTATTGGGCTATTGAAATATATATGGATCCTCGAGTTTCCAAGCCAGATTTGGTAAGACGTTGCTCTGATAACCTAAGCGGCACTGGTGGTCCCCATTAGAGGTTCACGGCGCCATAAGCTCATTCAACAGGCTTTGTGTGAAATATAACAGTCTAGGACTGCTATTAGTTTCCTGGTAGTTCAGAGGCAGCGTTCCCCGGTCACAATTATAAGATCATGGGCTCAAATCCTGGTGGGGTGAGGTGTTGATTATATGTAGAAGTCCGCGTGCATTATTGGGATAATGAAATATATATGGATCCTCGGGTTTCGAAGCTGCATTTGGTAAAACGTTGCTCTGATTACCTAAGCGGCACGGGTGGTCCCCATTAGAGGTTCACGGCGCCATAAGCTCGTTGAACAGGCTTTGTGTGAACTATAGGAGAGTCTAGGAATGCTTTTAGTCTCCTGGTGAGCCAGAGGTAGCGTTCCCCGGTCATAATTAGAAGATCGTGGGTTCGAATCCTGGTGGGGTGAGGTGTTGATTATATGAAGAAGTCCGAGTGCTTTATTGGGCTAATGAAATATATTTGAATCCTCGTATTTCGAAGCCGCATTTGGTAAAACGTTGCTCTGATCACCTAAGCGGCACGGTTGGTCCCCTATAGTGGTTCACGGCGCCATAAGCTCTTTGAACACGCTTTGTGTGAAATATAACAGAGTCTAGGACTGCTTTTATTGTCTTGGTGGCCCAGAGGTAGCATTCCCCGGTCACAATTATAAGATCGGGGGTTCAAATCCTGGTGGGGTGAGGTGTTGATTATATGTAGAAGTCCGAGTGCTTTATTGGGCTAATGAAATATATATGGATACTCGTGTTTCCAAGCCGGATATGGTAAAACGTTGCTCTGATCACCTATGGGGCATGGGTGGTCCCCATTAGAGGTTCATGGCGCCATAAGGTCGTTGAACAGGCTTTGTGTGAAATATAGTAGATTCTAGGACTGCTTTTATTGTCCTGGTGGCCCAGAGGTAGCATACCCCGGTCACAATTATAAGATCGTGGGTTTGAATCCTAGTGGGGTGAGGTGTTGATTATATGTAAAAGTCCGCGTGCTTTATTGGGCTAATGAAATATATATGGATCCTCGTGTTTCGAAGCCGCATTTGGTAAAACGTTGCTCTGATCACCTAAGCGGCACGGGTGGTCCCCATTAGAGGTTCACGGCGCCATAAGCTCGTTGAACAGGCTTTGTGTGAAATATAGCAGAGTCTAGGACTGCTTTTATTGTCCTGGTGGCCCAGAGGTAGCGTCCCCCGGTCACAATTATAAGATCGTGGGTTCAAATCCTGGTGGGGTGAGGTTTTGATTATAAGTAGTAGTCCGCGTGCTTTATTGGGCTATTGAAATATATATGGATCCTCGAGTTTCCAAGCCGCATTTGGTAAAACGTTGCTCTGATCACCTAAGCGGCACGGGTGGTCCCCTATAGTGGTTCACAGCGCCTTAAGCTCGTTGAACAGGCTTTGTGTGAAATATAGCAGAGTCTAGGACTGCTTTTATTGTTCCTGGTGGCCCAGAGGTAGCGTCTCCCGGTCACAATTAAAAGATCGTGGGTTCAAATCCTGGTGGGGTGAGGTGTTGATTATATGTAGAAGTCCGCGTGCCTTATTGGGCTAATGAAATATATATGGATCCTCGTATTTCGAAGCCGCATTTGGTAAAACGTTGCTCTGATCACCTGGCGGCTTGCGAATGATCCCATTAGAGTTCACCGGCAAAGCTCGTTGAACAGGCTTTGTGTGTAAATATATAGAGTCTAGGACTGCTTTTGAGTGTCCTGGTGGCCCAGAGGTAGCGTTCCCCGGTCACAATTAGAAGATCGTGGTTGAATCCTGGTGGGGTGAGAGTGTTGATTATATGAAAGAATCGCGTGCTCTATTGGGCTAATAAACTATATGGATCCTCGTGTTTCCGAAGCCAGATTTGATACGTTGCTCTGATCACCTAAAGCGGCGCGGGTGGTCTATAGTGGTTCTGGCATATAAGCTGGATTACTGAAAAGGCTTTGTGTGAAATATAGCAGAGTCTAGGGCTGCTTTTATTGTCCTAGTGGCCCAAAGGTAGCATTCCCCGGTCACAATTATAAGATCGTGGGTTCAAATCCTGGTGGGGGTGAGGTGTTGATTATATGAAGAAGTCCGCGTGCTTTATTGGGCTAATGAAATATATATGGGTCCTCGTGTTTCGAAGCCGCATTTGGTAAAACGTTGCGCTGATCACCTAAGCGGCACGGGTGGTCCTCATTAGAGGTTTACGGTGCCTTAAGCTCATTGAACCGGCTTTGTGTGAAATATAGCAGAGACTAGGACTGCTTTTAATGTTCCTGGTGGCCCAGAGGTAGCGTCCCCCGGTCACAATTATATGATCGTGGGTTCAAACCTTGGTGGGGTGAGGTGTTGATTATATGTAGGAGTCCGCGTGCTTTATTGGGCTAATGAAATATATATGGATCCTCGTGTTTCGAAGCCGCATTTGGTATTTCGTTGCTCTGATCACCTAAGTGGCACGGGTGGTCCTCATTAGAGGTTCACGGCGCCATAAGCTCGTTGAAAAGGCTTTGTGTGAAATATAGCAGAGACTAGGAATGCTTTTAGTGTCCTGGTGGCCCAGAGGTCGCATTCCCCGGTCACAATTATAAGATCGTGGGTTCAAATCCTGGTGGGGTGAGGTGTTGATTATATGTAGAAATCTGCGTGCTTTAGTGGGCTAATGAAATATATATGGATCCTCGTGTTTCGAAGCCGGATTCGGTAAAACGTTGCTCTGATCACCTAAGCGGCACGGGTGGTCCCCATTAGAGGTTCATGGAGCCATAAGGTCGTTGAACAGGCTTTGTGTGAAATATAGTAGAGACTTTGACTGCTTTTATTGTCCTAGTGGCCCAGAGGTAGCATTCCCCTGTCACAATTATAAGATCGTGGGTTCAAATCCTGGTGGGGTGAGGTGTTGATTATATGTAGAAGTCTGCGTGCTTTTTGGGCTAATGAAATATATATGGATCCTCGTGTTTCGAAGCCGGATTTGGTAAAGCGTTGCTCTGATCACCTAAGCGGCACGGGTGGTCCTCATTAGAGGTTCACAGCGCCATAATCTCGTTGAACAGGCTTTGTGTGAAATATAGCAGAGTCTAGGAATGCTTTTAGTGTCCTGGTAGCCCAGAAGTAGCGATCCCCGGTCACAATTAGAAGATCGTGGGTTCGAATCCTGGTGGGGTGAGGTGTTGATTATATGTAGAAGTCCGCATGCTTTATTGGGCTAATGAAATATATATGGATCCTCGTGGTTCAAAGCAGCATTTGGTAAAACGTTGCTCTGATCACCTAAGCGGCACGGGTGGTCCCCATTAGAGGTTCACGGCGCCAAAAGCTCGTTGAACAGGCTTTGTGTGAAACATAGCAGAGTCTACGACTGCTTTTAGTGTCCTGGTGGCCCAGAGGTAGTGTTCCCCGGTCACAATTAGAAGATCGTGGGTTCGAGTCCTGGTGGGGTGAGGTGTTGATTATATGAAGAAGTCCGCGTGCTTTATTGGGCTAATGAAATATATATGGATCCTCGTGTTTCGAAGCCGCATTTGGTAAAACGTTGCTCTGATCACCTAAGCGGCACGGGTGGTTCCCCTATAGTGGTTCACAGCGCCATAAGCTCGTTGAACAGGCTTTGTGTGAAATATAGCAGAGTCTAGGACTGCTTTTATTGTCCTAGTGGCCCAGAGGTAGCATTCCCCGGTCACAATTATAAGATCGTGGGTTCAAATCCTGGTGGGGTGAGGTGTTGATTATATGTAGAAGTCTGCGTGCTTTATTGGGCTAATGAAATATATATGGATCCTCGTGTTTCGAAGTCGGATTTGGTAAAACGTTGCTCTGATCACCTAAGCGGCACAGGTGGTCCCCATTAGAGGTTCATGGAGCCATAAGGTCATTGAACAGGCTTTGTGTGAAATATAGTACAGACTTTGACTGCTTTTATTGTCCTGGTGGCCCAGAGGTAGCATACCCCGGTCACAATTATAAGATTGTGGGTTTGAATCCTGGTGGGGTGAGGTGTTGATTATATGTTGAAGTCCGCGTGCTTTATTGGGCTAATGAAATATATATGGATCCTCGTGTTTCGAAGCCGCATTTGGTAAAACGTTGCTCTGATCACCTAAGCGGCACGGGTGGTCCTCATTAAAGGTTCACGGCGCCATAAGCTCGTTGAACAGGCTTTTTGTGAAATATAGCAGAGTCTAGGAATGCTTTTAGTGTCCTGGTGGCCCAGAGGTAGCGATCCCCGGTCACAATTAGAAGATCGTGGGTTCGAATCCTGGTGGGGTGAGGTGTTGATTATATGAAGAAGTCCGTGTGCTTTATTGGGCTAATGAAATATATATGGATCCTCGTGTTTCGAAGCCGCATTTGGTAAAACGTTGCTCTGATCACCTAAGCGGCACGGGTGGTCCTCATTAGATGGTTCACGCGCCATAAGCTCGTTGAACAGGCTTTGTGTGAAATATAGCAGAGTCTAGGACTGCTTTTATTGTTCCTGGTGGCCCAGAGGTAGCGTCCCCCGGTCACAATTATAAGATCGTGGGTTCAAATCCTGGTGGGGTGAGGTGTTGATTATATGTAGAAGTCCGCATGCTTTATTGGGCTAATGAAATATATATGGATCCTCGTGTTTCGAAGATGCATTTGGTAAAACGTTGCTCTGATCACCTAAGCGGCACGGGTGGTCCCCATTAGAGGTTCACGGCGATAAAAGCTCGTTGAACAGGCTTTGTGTGAAACATAGCAGAGTCTAGGACTGCTTTTAGTGTCCTGGTGGCCCAGAGGTAGCG
This sequence comes from Homarus americanus, assembly GCF_018991925.1. NCBI lineage: Eukaryota > Metazoa > Arthropoda > Malacostraca > Decapoda > Nephropidae > Homarus > Homarus americanus. Next base: position 25,237 of record NW_024743167.1, on the reverse strand, counting down.
TTCCCCGGTCACAATTATAAGATCGTGGGTTTGAATCTTGGTGGGGTGAGGTGTTGATTATATGTAGAAGTCCGAGTGCTTTATTGGGCTAATGAAATATATATGGATACTCGTGTTTCCAAGCCGGATATGGTAAAACGTTGCTCTGATCACCTAAGGGGCACGGGTGGTCCCCATTAGAGGTTCATGGCGCCATAAGGTCGTTGAACAGGCTTTCTGTGAAATATAGCAGAGTCTAGGACTGCTTTTATTGTCCTGGTGGCCCAGAGGTAGCATACCCCGGTCACAATTATAAGATCGTCGGTTTGAATCTTGGTGGGGTGAGGTGTTGATTATATGTAGAAGTCCGAGTGCTTTATTGGGCTAATGAAATATATTTGGATCCTCGTGTTTCGAAGCCGCATTTTGTAAAACGTTGCTCTGATCACCTAAGCAGCACGGGTGGTCCCCATTAGAGGTTCACGGCGCCATTAGCTCGTTGAACAGGATTTGTGTGAAATATAGCAGAGTGTAGGACTGCTTTTATTGTCCTGGTGGCCCAGAGGTAGCGTTCCCCGGTCACAATTATAAGATCGTGGGTTCAAATCCTGGTGGGGTGAAGTTTTGATTATATGTAGAAGTCCGCGAGCTTTATTGGGATAATGAAATATATATGGATCCTCGTGTTTCGAAGCTGCATTTGGTAAAACATTGCTCTGATCACCTAAGCAGCACGGGTGGTCCCCATTAGAGGTTCACGGCGCCATAATCTCATTGAACAGGCTTTGTGTGAAATATAGCAGAGTCTAGGACTGCTTTTATTGTCCTGGTGGCCCAGAGGTAGCATTCCCCTGTCATAATTAGAAGATCGTGGGTTCAAATCCTGGTGGGGGGAGGTGTTGATTATGTGTAAAAGTCCGCGTGCTTTATTGGGCTAATGAAATATATATGGATCCTCGTGTTTCGAAGCCGCATTTGGTAAAACGTTGCTCTGATCACTTTAGCGGCACGGGTGGTCCCCAATAGAGGTTCACGGCGCCATAAGCTCGTTTAACAGGCTTTGTGTGAAATATAGCAGAGTCTAGGACTGCTTTTATTGTCCTGGTGGCCCAGAGGTAGCATTCCCCGGTCACAATTATAAGATAGTGGGTTCAAATCCTCATGGGGTGAGGTGTTGATTATATGAAGAAGTCCGCGTGCTTTATTGGGCTAATGAAATATATATGGATCCTCGTGTTTCGAAGCCGCATTTGGTAAAACGTTGCTCTGATCACCTAAGCGGCACGGGTGGTCCCCTATAGTGGTTCACAGCGCCATAAGCTCATTGAACAGGCTTTGTGTGAAATATAGCAGAGTCTAGGACTGCTTTTATTGTCCTGGTGGCCCAGAGGTAGCGTTTCCCCATCACAATTAGAAGATCGTGGGTTCAAATCCTGGTGGGGTGAGGTGTTGATTATATTAAGAAGTCCACGTGCTTTATTGGGCTAATGAAATATATATGGATCCTCGTGTTTCGAAGCCGCATTTGGTAAAACGTTGCTCTGATCACCTAAGCGGCACGGGTGGTTCCCCTATAGTGGTTCACAGTGCCATAAGCTCGTTGAACAGGCTTTGTGTGAAATATAGCAGAGTCAAAGGCTGCTTTTATTGTCCTATTGGCCCAGAGGTAGCATTCCCCGGTCACAATTATAAGATCGTGGGTTCAAATCCTGGTGGGGTGAGGTGTTGATTATATGTAGAAGTCTGCGTGCTTTATTGGGCAAATGAAATATATATGGATCCTCGTGTTTCGAAGCCGCATTTGGTAAAACGTTGCTCTGATCACCTAAGCGGCACGGGTGGTCCCCTATACTGGTTCACAGCGCCATAAGCTCATTGAACAGGCTTTGTGTGAAATATAGTAGAGACTTGGACTGCTTTTATTGTCCTGGTGGCCCAGAGGTAGCATACCCCGGTCACAATTATAAGATCGTGGGTTCAAATCCTGGTGGGGTGAGGTGTTGATTATATGAAGAAGTCCGCGTGCTATATTGGGCTAATGAAATATATATGGATCCTCGTGTTTCGAAGCCGCATTTGGTAAAACGTTGCTCTGATCACCTAAGCAGCACGGGTGGTCCACATTAGAGGTTCACGGCGCCATAAGCTCGTTGAACAGGCTTTGTGTGAAATATAGCAGAGTCTAGGAATGCTTTTAGTGTCCTGGTGGCCCAGAGGTAGCGATCCCCGGTCACAATTAGAAGATCGTGGGTTCGAATCCTGGTGGGGTGAGGTGTTGATTATATGAAGAATTCCCCGTGCTTTATTGGGCTAATGAAATATATATGGATCCTCGTGTTTCGAAGCCGAATTTGGTAAAAGGTTGCTCTGATCACCTAAGCGGCACAGGTGGTCCTCATTAGAGGTTTACGGTGCTTTAAGCTTGTTGAACAGGCTTTGTGTGAAATATAGCAGAGTCTAGGACTGCTTTTATTGTTCCTGGTGGCCCAGAGGTAGCGTCCCCCGGTCGCAATTATAAGATCGTGGGTTCAAATCCTGGTGGGGTGAGGTTTTGATTATATGTAGAAGTCGGCGTGCTTTATTGGGCTATTGAAATATATATGGATCCTCGAGTTTCCAAGCCAGATTTGGTAAAACGTTGCTTTGATAACCTAAGCGAATTCGTCATATGGCAGAGTCTAGGACTGCTTTTATTTGTGTTCCTGGTGGTGGCCCAGAGGTATGATCCCGATTAGCAATTATATAAGATCGTGGGTTCCAAATCCTGGTGGGGTGAGGTGTTGATTATATGTAGAAGTCCGCGTGCTTTATTGGGCTTATGAAATATATATGGATCCTCGTGTTTTGAAGCATTTGGTAAGCGTTGCTCTGATCACCTAAAGCGGCCGCGGGTGGTCCCTATTTTGGTTCCTGGCGCCATAGCTTTCGGATGAACAGGCTTTGTGTGATATATAGCAGAGTCTAGGAGTGCTTTTATTGTCCTGGTGGCCCAGAGGTAGCATACCCCGGTCACAATTATAAGATCGTGGGTTCAAATCCTGGTGGGGTGAGGTGTTGATTATATGTAGAAGTCCTCGTGCTTTATTGGGCTAATGAAATATATATGGATCCTCGTGTTTCGAAGCCGGATTTGGTAAAACGTTGCTCTGATCACCTAAGCGGCACAGGTGGTCCCCATTAGAGGTTCATGGAGCCATAAGATCGTTGAACAGGCTTTGTGTGAAATATAGTAGAGGCTTGGACTGCTTTTATTGTCCTGGTGGCCCAGATGTAGCATACCCCGGCCACAATTATAAGATCGTGGGTTTGAATCCTGGTGGGGTGAGGTGTTGATTATATGTAGAAGTTCGAGTGCTTTATTGGGCTAATGAAATATATATGGATACTCGTGTGTCCAAGCCGGATATGGTAAAACGTTGCTCTGATCACCTAAGGGGCACGGGTGGTCCCCATTAGAGGTTCATGGCGCCATAAGGTCGTTGAACAGGCTTTGTGTGAAATATAGTAGAGTCTAGGACTGCTTTTATTGTCCTGGTGGCCCAGAGGTAGCATACCCCGGTCACAATTATAAGATCGTGGGTTTTAATCCTGGTGGGGTGAGGTGGAGATTATATGTAGAAGTTCGAGTGCTTTATTGGGCTAATGAAATATATATGGATACTTGTGCTTCCAAGCCGGATATGGTAAAACGTTGCTCTGATCACCTAAGCGGCACGGGTGGTCCCCATTAGAGGTTCACGGCGCCATAAGCTCATTGAACAGGATTTGTGTGAAATATAGCAGAGTGTAGGACTACTTTTATTGTCCTGGTGGCCCAGAGGTAGCGTTCCCCCATCACAATTATAAGATCGTGGGTTCAAATCCTGGTGGGGTGAGGTTTTGATTATATGTAGAAGTCTGCGTGCTTTATTGGGATAATGAAATATATATGGATCCTCGTGTTTCGAAGCCGCATTTGGTAAAACATTGCTCTGATCACCTAAGCAGCACGGGTGGTCCCCATTAGAGGTTCACGGCGCCATAATCTCGTTGAACAGGCTTTGTTTGAAATATAGCAGAGTCTAGGATTGCTTTTATTGTCCTGGTGGCCCAGAGGTAGCGTTCCCCTGTCACAATTAGAAGATCGTGGGTTCAAATCCTGGTGGGGTGAGGTGTTGATTATGTGTAGAAGTCCGCGTGCTTTATTGGGCTAATGAAATATATATGGATCCTCGTGTTTCGAAGCCGCATTTGGTAAAACGTTGCTCTGATCACCTAAGCAGCACGGGTGGTCCCCTATAGTGGTTCACAGCGCCATAAGCTCGTTGAAGAGGTTTTGTGTGAAATATAGTAGAGTGTAGGACTGCTTTTATTGTCCTGGTGGCCCAGAGGTAGCGTTCCCCATCACAATTATAAGATCGTGGGTTCAAATCCTGGTGGGGTGAGGTTTTGATTATATGTAGAAGTCTGCGTGCTTTATTGGGATAATGAAATATATATGGATCCTCGTGTTTCGAAGCCGCATTTGGTAAAACATTGCTCTGATCACCTAAGCAGCACTGGTGGTCCCCATTAGAGGTTCACGGCGCCATAATCTCGTTGAACAGGCTTTGTTTGAAATATAGCAGAGTTTAGGATTGCTTTTATTGTCCTGGTGGCCCAGAGGTAGCGTTCCCCTGTCACAATTAGAAGATCGTGGGTTCAATTCCTGGTGGGGTAAGGTGTTGATTATGTGTAGAAGTCCGCGTGCTTTATTGGGCTAATGAAATATATATGGATCCTCGTGTTTCCAAGCCGCATTTGGTAAAACGTTGCTCTGATCACCTAAGCAGCACGGGTGGTCCCCTATAGTGGTTCACAGCGCCATAAGCTCATTGAACAGGTTTTGTGTGAAATATAGAAGAGTCTAGGACTGCTTTTATTGTCCTGGTGGCCCAGAGGTAGCGATCCCCGGTCACAATTATAAGATCGTGGGTTCAAATCCTGGTGGGGTGGGGTGTTGATTATATGTAGAAGTCTGCGTGCTTTATTGGGCTAATGAAATATAAATGGATCCTCGTGTTTCGAAGCCCCATTTAGTAAAACGTTGCTCTGATCACCTAAGCGGCACGGGTGGTTCCCCTATAGTGGTTCACAGCGCCATAAGCTCCTTGAACAGGCTTTGTGTGAAATATAGCAGAGTCTAGGGCTTTTTATTGTCCTCGTGGCCCATAGGTAGCATTCCTCGGTCACAATTATAAGATCGTGGGTTTAAATCCTGGTGGGGTGAGGTGTTGATTATATGTAGAAGTCCGCGTGCTTTATTGGGCTAATGAAATATATATGGATCCTCGTATTTCGAAGCCGCATTTGGTAAAACGTTGCTCTGATCACCTAAGCGGCACGGGTGGTCCCAATGAGAGGTTCACGGCGCCATAAGCTCGTTGAACAGGCTTTGTTTGAAATATGCTTGAGTCTAAGTTGCTTTGTGTCTGGTGGCCAGAGGTAGCGTTCCCCTGTCCTGCCAATTAGAAGATCGTGGGTTCAAATCCTGGTGGAGTGAGGTGTTGATTATGTGTAGAAGTCCGCGTGCTTTATTGGGCTAATGAAATATATATGGATCCTCGTGTTTCGAAGCCGCATTTGGTAAAACGTTGCTCTGATCACCTAAGCAGCACGGGTGGTCCCCTATAGTGGTTCACAGCGCCATAAGCTCGTTGAACAGGTTTTGTGTGAAATATAGAAGAGTTTAGGACTGCGTTTAATGTCCTGGTGGCCCAGAGGTAGCGATCCCCGGTCACAATTATAAGATCGTGGGTTCAAATCCTGGTGGGGTGAGGTGTTGATTATATGTAGAAGTCTGCGTGCTTTATTGGGCTAATGAAATATATATGGATCCTCGTGTTTCGAAGCCGCATTTAGTAAAACGTTGCTCTCATCACCTAAGCGGCACGGGTGGTTCCCCTATAGTGGTTCACAGCGCCATAAGCTCCTTGAACAGGCTTTGTGTGAAATATAGCAGAGTCTAGGGCTGCTTTTATTGTCCTAGTGGCCCATAGGTAGCATTCCCCGGTCACAATTATAAGATCGTGGTTTCAAATCATGGTGGGGTGAGGTGTTGATTATATGTAGAAGTCTGCGTGCTTTATTGGGCTAATGAAATATATATGGATCCTCGTGTTTCGAAGCCGGATTTGGTAAAACGTTGCTTAGATCACCTAAGCGGCACAGGTGGTCCCCATTAGTGGATCATGGAGCTATAAGGTCGTTGAACAGGCTTTGTGTGAAATATAGTAGAGACTTGGACTGCTTTTATTGTCCTGGTGGCCCAGAGGTAGCATACCCCGGTCACAATTATAAGATCGTGGGTTTGAATCCTGGTGGGGTGAGGTGTTGATTATATGTAGAAGTCCGCGTGCTTTATTGGGATAATGAAATATATATGGATCCTCGTGTTTCGAAGCCGCATTTGGTAAAACGTTGCTCTGATCACCTAAACGGCACGGGTGGTCCCCATTAGAGGTTCACGACGCCAAAAGCTCGTTGAACAAGCTTTGTGTGAATTATAGCAGAGTCTAGGACTGCTTTTAGTGTCCTGGTGGCCCAGAGGTAGCGTTCCCCGGTCACAATTAGAAGATCGAGGGTTTGAATCCTGGTGGGGTGAGGTGTTGATTATATGTAGAAGTCCGAGTGCTTTATTGGGCTAATGAATTATATATGGATCCTCGTGTTTCGAAGTTGCATTTGGTAAAACGTTGCTCTGATAACCTAAGCGGCACGGGTGGTCCCCATTAGAGGTTCACGGCGCCATAAGCTCGTTGAACAGGCTTTGTGTGAAATATAGAAGAGTCTAGGACTGCTTTTATTGTCCTGGTGGCCCAGAGGTAGCGATCCCCGGTCACAATTAGAAGATCGTGGGTTCGAATCCTGGTGGGGTGAGGTGTTGATTATATGAAGAAGTCCGCGTGCTTTATTGGGCTAATGAAATATATATGGATCCTCGTGTTTCGAAGCCGCATTTGGTAAAACGTTGCTCTGATCAAATAAGCGGCACGGGTGGTCCTCATTAGAGGTTTACGGTGCCTTAAGCTCGTTGAACAGGCTTTGTGTGAAATATAGCAGAGTCTAGGACTATTTTATTGTTCCTGGTGGCCCAGAGGTAGCGTCCCTCGGTCACAATTATAAGATCGTGGGTTCAAATCCTGGTGGGGTGAGGTGTTGATTATATGTAGAAGTCTGCATGCTTTATTGGGATAATGAAATATATATGGATCCTCGTGTTTCGAAGCCGCATTTGGTAAAACGTTGCTCTGATCACCTAAACAGCACGGGTGGTCCCCATTAGAGGTTCACGGCGCCAAAAGCTCGTTGAACAGGCTTTGTGTGAAATATAGCAGAGTCTAGGACTGCTTTTAGTGTCCTGGTGGCCCAGAGGTAGCGTTCCCCGGTCACAATTAGAAGATCGTGGGTTTGAATCCTGGTGGGGTGAGGTGTTGATTATATGTAGAAGTCCGAGTGCTTTATTGGGCTAATGAAATATATATGGATCCTCGTGTTTCCAAGCCGGATATGGTAAAACGTTGCTCTGATCACCTAAGGGGCACGGGTGGTCCCGCTTAGAGGTTCATGGCGCCATAAGGTCGTTGAACAGGCTTTGTGTGAAATATAGTAGAGTGTAGGACTGCTTTTATTGTCCTAGTGGCCCAGAGGTAGCATTCCCCGGTCACAATTATAAGATCGTGGGTTCAAATCCTGGTGGGGTGAGGTTTTGATTATATGTAAAAGTCTGCGTGCTTTATTGGGCTAATGAAATATATATGGATCCTCGTGTTTCGAAGCCGCATTTAGTAAAACGTTGCTCTGATCACCTAAGCGGCACGGGTGGTTCCCCTATAGTGGTTCACAGCGCCATAAGCTCGTTGAACAGGCTTTGTGTGAAATATAGCAGAGTCTAGGACTGCTTTTATTGTCCTGGTGGCCCAGAGGTAGCGCTACCCGGTCACAATTATAAGATCGTGGCTTCAAATCCTGGTGGGGTGAGGCGTTGATTATATGTAGAAGTCTGCGTGCGTTATTGGGCTAATGAAATATATATGGATCCTCGGGTTTTGAAGCCGCATTTGGTAAAACGTTGCTCTGATCACCTAAGCGGCACGGGTGGTCCCCATTAGAGGTTCACGGCGCCATAAGCTCGTTGAACAGGCTTTGTGTGAAATATAGTAGAGACTTGGACTGCTTTTATTGTCCTGGTGGCCCAGAGGTATACCCCGGCCACAATTATAAGATCGTGGGTTTGAATCCTGGTGGGGTGAGGTGTTGATTATATGTAGAAGTCCGAGTGCTTTATTGGGCTAATGAAATATATATGGATACTCGTGTTTCCAAGCCGGATATGGTAAAACGCTGCTCTGATCACCTAAGGGGCACGGGTGGTCCCGATTAGAGGTTCATGGCGCCATAAGGTCGTTGAACAGGCTTTGTGTGAAATATAGTAGAGTGTAGGACTGCTTTTATTGTCCTGGTGGCCTAGAGGTAGCGTTCCCCATCACAATTATAAGATCGTGGGTTCAAATCCTGGTGGGGTGAGGTTTTGATTATATGTAGAAGTCTGCGTGCTTTATTGGGATAATGAAATATATATGGATCCTCGTGTTTCGAAGCCGCATTTGGTAAAACATTGCTCTGATCACCTAAGCAGCACGGGTGGTCCCCATTAGAGGTTCACGGCGCCATAATCTCGTTGAACAGGCTTTGTTTGAAATATAGCAGAGTCTAGGATTGCTTTTATTATCCTGGTGGCCCAGAGGTAGCGTTCCCCTGTCACAATTAGAAGATCGTGGGTTCAAATCCTGGTGGAGTGAGGTGTTGATTATGTGTAGAAGTCCGCGTGCTTTATTGGGCTAATGAAATATATATGGATCCTCGTGTTTCGAAGTCGCATTTGGTAAAACGTTGCTCTGATCACACTAAGCAGCACGGGTGGTCCCCTATAGTGGTTCACAGCGCCATAAGCTCGTTGAACAGGTTTTGTGTGAAATATAGAAGAGTCTAGGACTGTGTTTATTGTCCTGGTGGCCCAGAGGTAGCGATCCCCGGTCACAATTATAAGATCGTGGGTTCAAATCCTGGTGGGGAGAGGTGTTGATTATATGTAGAAGTCTGCGTGCTTTATTGGGCTAATGAAATATATATGGATCCTCGTGTTTCGAAGCCCCATTTAGTAAAACGTTGCTCTGATCACCTAAGCGGCACGGGTGGTTCCCCTATAGTGGTTCACAGCGCCATAAGCTCGTTGAACAGGCTTTGTGTGAAATATAGCAGAGTCTAGGGCTGCTTTTATTGTCCTAGTGGCCCATAGGTAGCATTCCCCGGTCACAATTATAAGATCGTGGTTTCAAATCCTGGTGGGGTGAGGTGTTGATTATATGTAGAAGTCTGCGTGCTTTATTGGGCTAATGAAATATATATGGATCCTCGTGTTTCGAAGCCGGATTTGGTAAAACGTTGCTCTGATCACCTAAGCGGCACAGGTGGTCCTCATTAGTGGATCATGGAGCCATAAGGTCGTTGAACAGGCTTTGTGTGAAATATAGTAGAGACTTGGACTGCTTTTATTGTCCTGGTGGCCCAGAGGTAGCGATCCCCGGTCACAATTAGAAGATCGTGGGTTCGAATCCTGGTGGGGTGAGGTGTTGATTATATGAAGAGTCCGCTTGCTTTATTGGGCTAATGAAATATATATGGATCCTCGTGTTTCGAAGTTGCATTTGGTAAAACGTTGCTCTGATCACCTAAGCGGCACGGGTGGTCCCCATTAGAGGTTCACGGCGCCATAAGCTCGTTGAACAGGCTTTGTGTGAAATATAGAAGAGTCTAGGACTGCTTTTATTGTCCTGGTGGCCCAGAGGTAGCGATCCCCGGTCACAATTAGAAGATCGTGGGTTCGAATCCTGGTGGGGTGAGGTGTTGATTATATGAAGAAGTCCGCGTGCTTTATTGGGCTAATGAAATATATATGGATCCTCGTGTTTCGAAGTCAAAACGTTGCTCTGGATCACCTAAGCGCACGGTGGTCCTCATTAGAGGTTTACGTGCCTTAAGCTCGCTGAACAGGCTTTGTGTGAAATATAGCAGAGTCTTAGACTGCTTTTTATTGTTCCTGCGGCCCAGAGGTAGCGTTCCCCGGTCACAATTATAAGATCGTGGGTTCAAATCCTGGTGGGGTGAGGTGTTGATTATATGTAGAAGTCCGCGTGCTTTATTGGGCTAATGAAATATATATGGATCCTCGTGTTTCGAAGCCGCATTTGGTAAAACGTTGCTCTGATCACCTACGCGGCACGGGTGGTCCTCATTAGAGGTTCACGGCGCCATAAGCTTGTTGAACAGGCTTTGTGTGAAATATAGCAGAGTCTAGGAATGCTTTTAGTGTCCTGGTGGCCCATAGGTAGCGATCCCCGGTCACAATTAGAAGATCGTGGGTTCGAATCCTGGTGGGGTGAGGTGTTGATTATATGAAGAAGTCTGCGTGCTTTATTGGGCTAATGAAATATATATGGATCCTCGTGTTTCGAAGCCGCATTTGGTAAAACGTTGCTCTGATCAAATAAGCGGCACGGGTGGTCCTCATTAGAGGTTTACGGCGCCTTAAGCTTGTTGAACAGGCTTTGTGTGAAATATAGTAGAGTCTAGGACTGCTTTTATTGTTCCTGGTGGCCCAGAGGTAGCATCCCCCGGTCCCAATTATAAGATCGTGGGTTCAAATCCTGGTGGGGTGAGGTGTTGATTATATGTAGAAGTCCGCATGCTTTATTGGGATAATGAAATAGATATGGATCCACGTGTTTCGAAGCCGCATTTGGTAAAACGTTGCTCTGATCACCTAAACGGCACGGGTGGTCCCCATTAGAGGTTCACGGTGCCAAAAGCTCGTTGAACAGGCTTTGTGTGAAACATAGCAGAGTCTAGGACTGCTTTTAGTGTCCTGGTGGCCCAGAGGTAGCGTTCCCCGGTCACAATTAGAAGATCGTGGGTTTGAATCCTGGTGGGGTGAGGTGTTGATTATATGTAGAAGTCCGAGTGCTTTAATGGGCTAATGAAATATATATGGATACTCGTGTTTCCAAGCCGGATATGATAAAACGTTGCTCTGATCACCTAAGGGGCACGGGTGGTCCCGCTTAGAGGTTCGGGCGGCGCCAAGGTCGTTGAACAGGCTTTGTGTGAAAGATAGTAGAGTGAGGACTGCTTTTATTATTGTCCTAGTGGCCCAGAGGCAAAGCATTCCCCGTCACAATTTATAAGATCGTGGGTTCAAATCCTGGTGGGGTGAGGTGTTAATTATATGTAGAAGTAAGCGTGTTTTATTGGGCTAATGAAATATATATGGATCCTCCTTGTTTCGAAGCCGGATTTGGTAAAACGTTGCTCTGATCACCTAAGCGGCACGGGTGGTCCCCATTAGAGGTTCACGGTGCCATAAGCAAGTTGAACAGGCTTTGTGTGAAATATAGCAGAGTCTAGGAATGCTTTTATTGTCCTGGTGGCCCAGAGGTAGCGTCTCCCGGTCACAATTATAAGATCATGCAAGTGTTCAAATCCTGGTGGGTGAGGTATGGATTATATGTAGAAGTTCGCGCGTTTTATTGGGATAATGAAATATATATGGATCCTCGTGTTTCACGCCGATTTGGTAAAACGTTACTCTGATCACCTAAGCCGCAACGGATGGTTCCCTATAGTGGTTCACAGCGCCATAAGCTCGTTGAACAGGCTTTGTGTGAAATATAGTAGAGTGTAGGACTGCTTTTATTGTCCTAGTGGCCCAGAGGTAGCATTCCCCGGTCACAATTATAAGATCGTGGGTTCAAATCCTGGTGGGGTGAGATTTTGATTATATGTAAAAGTCTGCGTGCTTTATTGGGCTAATGAAATATATATGGATCCTCGTGTTTCGAAGCCGGATTTGGTAAAACGTTGCTCTGATCACCTAAGCGGCACAGGTGGTCCCCATTAGAGGTTCATGAAGCCATAAGGTCGTTGAACAGGCTTTTGTGAAATATAGTAGAGACTTGGACTGCTTTTATTGTCCTGGTCGCCCAGAGGTAGCATACCCCGGCCACAATTATAAGATCGTGGGTTTGAATCCTGGTGGGGTGAGGTGTTGATTATATGTAGAAGTCCGAGTGCTTTATTGGGCTAATGAAATATATATGGATACTCGTGTTTCCAAGCCGGATATGGTAAAACGTTGTTCTGATCACCTAAGGGGCACGGGTGGTCCCGATTAGAGGTTCATGGCGCCATAAGGTCGTTGAACAGGCTTTGTGTGAAATATAATAGAGTGTAGGACTGCTTTTATTGTCCTGGTGGCCCAGAGGTAGCGTTCCCCATCACAATTATAAGATCGTGGGTTCAAATCCTGGTGGGGTGAGGTTTTGATTATATGTTGAAGTCGGCGTGCTTTATTGGGCTATTGAAATATATATGGATCCTCGAGTTTCCAAGCCAGATTTGGTAAAACGTTGCTTTGATAACCTAAGCAGCACTGCTGGTCCCCATTAGAGGTTCACGGCGCCATAAGCTCAGTCAACAGGCTTTGTGTGAAATATAACAGTCTAGGGCTGCTTTTAGTTTCCTGGTGGTTCAGAGGCACCGTTCCCAGGTCACAATTATAAGATCATGCGTTCAAATCCTGGTGGGGTGAGGTGTTGATTATATGTAGAAGTCTGCGTGCTTTATTGGGATAATGAAATATATATGGATCCTCGTGTTTCGACGCCGCATTTGGTAAAACGTTGCTCTGATCACCTAAGCGGCACGGATGGTCCCCTATAGTGGTTCACAGCGCCATAAGCTCGTTGAACAGGCTTTGTGTGAAATATAGCAGAGTCTAGGACTGCTTTTATTGTCCTAGTGGCCCAGAGGTAGCATTCCCCGGTCACAATTATATGATCGTGGGTTCAAATCCTGGTGGGGTGAGGTTTTGATTATATGTAAAAGTCCGCGTGCTTTATTGGGCTAATGAAATATATATGGATCCTCGTGGTTTCGAAGTCAAAAGATTTGGTAAAACATTGCCTGATCACTCCAAGGCACATGGTGGTCCCCATTAGAGGTTCACGGCGCCATAATCCGCTGAATGGTATTTGGTTTGAAATATAAAGAGTCTAGGGATTGCTTTTTATTGTCCTGGTGGCCCAGAGGTACTGTCTCCCTGTCACACCAATAGAAGATTCGTGGTTCAAATCCTGGTGGGTGAGGTTGATTATGTAGAAGTCCCGCTGCGTTTTATTGGGCTAATGAAATATATATGAATCCTCGAGTTTCCAGGCCGGATTTGGTAAAACGTTGCTCTGATCACCTAAGCGGCACGGGTCGTCACCTATAGTGGTTTACGGCGCCATAATCTTGCTGAACAGGCTTTGTGTGAAGTATAACAGAGTCTAGGACTGCTTATAGTGTCCTGGTGGCCCATAAGTAGCGTTCCCCGTCACAATTATAAGATCGTGGGTTCAAATCCTGGTGGGGTGAGGTGTTGATTATATGTAGAAGTTCGCGTTTTATTGGGCTAATGAAATATATATGGATCCTCGCGGTTTCAAGTCGGATTTGTACCGTTGCTCTGATCACCTAAGCGGCACAGGTGTGGTCCCCATTAGTGGATCAGTGGAGCTACAAGGTCGTTGAACAGGCTTTGTGTGAAATATAGTAGAGACTTGACTGCTTTTATTGTCCTGGTGGCCCAGAGGTAGCATACCCCGTCACAATTATAAGATCGTGGGTTTGAATCCTGGTGGGGTGAGGTGTTGATTATATGAAGAAGTCCGCTGCGGCTTTATTGGGCTAATGAAATATATATGATCCTCAGGTTTCACAGTCGCGATTTGGTAAAAAACGTTGCTCTGATCACCTAAGCGCACGGTGGTCCCTATTATGTTTATGCGCCTTGGGGTTCCCGTTGAACAGGCTTTGTGTGAAATATAGTAGAGTCTAGACTGCTTTTATTGTTCCTGTGGCCCAAAGGTGAAGTCCCCGGTCACAATTATTATAAGATCGTGGGTTCAACCTGGTGGGTGAGGTGTTGATTATATGTAGAAGTCCCAAGATGCTTTATTGGGCTAATGAAATATATATGGATCCTCGTGTTTCGAAGCCGGATTTGGTAAAACGTTGCTCTGATCACCTAAGCGGCACAGGTGGTCCCCATCAGTGGTTCATGGCGCCATAAGGTCGTTGAACAGGCTTTGTGTGAAATATAGTAGAGACTTGGACTGCTTTTATTGTCGTGGTGGCCCAGAGGTAGCATACCCCGGTCACAATTATAAGATCGTGGGTTTGAATCCTGGTGGGGTGAGGTGTTGATAATATGTAGAAATCCGAGTGCTTTATTGGGCTAATGAAATATATATGGATCCTCGTGTTTCGAAGCAGCATTTGGTAAAACGATGCTCTGATCACCTAAGCGGCACGGGTGGTCCCCATTAGAGGTTCTCGGCGCCATAAGCTCGTTGAACAGGCTTTGTGTGAAATATAGCAGAGTCTAGGACTGCTTTTATTGTCCTGGTGGCCCAGAGGTAGCATTCCCCGGTCACAATTATATGATCGTGGGTTCAAATCCTGGTGGGATGAGGTGTTGATTATATGTAGAAGTCCGCGTGCTTTATTGGGCTAATGAAATATATATGGATCTTTGTGATTCGAAGCCGCATTTCGTAAAACGTTGCTCTGATCACCTAAGCGGCACGGGTGGTCCTCATTAGAGGTTCACGGCACCATAAGCTCGTTGAACAGGCTTTGTGTGAAATATAGCAGAGTCTAGGAATGCTTTTAGTGTCCTGGTGGCCCAGAGGTAGCGATCCCCGGTCACAATTAGAAGATCGTGGGTTCGAATCCTGGTGGGGTGAGGTGTTGATTATATGAAGAAGTCCGCGTGCTTTATTGGGCTAATGAAATATATATGGATCCTCGTGTTTCGAAGCCGCATTTGGTAAAACGCTGCTCTGATCACCTAAGCGGCACGGGTGGTCCTCATTAGAGGTTTACGGTGCCTTAAGCTCGTTGAACAGGCTTTGTGTGAAATATAGCAGAGTCTAGGACTGCTTTTATTGTTCCTGGTGGCCCAGAGGTATCGTCCCCCGGTCACAATTATAAGATCGTGGGTTTGAATCCTGGTGGGTGAGGCGTTGATTATACGTTATAGTCCGAGTGCTTTATTGGGCTAATGAAATATATGGGCGGATACTGTGTTTCCAAGCCGGATATGGTAAAACGTTGCTCTGATCACCTAAGGGCACGGTGGTCCCCATTATAGGTCTGGCATTTACAAGGTCGTTGAACAGGCCAGGAAATATGCAGAGTCTAGGACTGCTTTTATTGTCCTGGTGGCCCAGAGGTAGCATACCCCGTCACAATTACAAGATCGTGGGTTTGAATCCTGGTGGGTGAGGTGCTGATTATATGTAGAAGTCCCAGTGCTTATTGGGCCAACAATATATATGGATACCGTGTTTGCCGGATATGGTAAAAAGTTGCTCTGATCACCTATGGCACGGGTGGTCACCATTATAGGTCTGGGCGGCGCCATAAGGTCGTTGAACAGGCTTTGTGTGAAATATAGTAGAGTCTAGGACTGCTTTTATTGTCCTAGTGGCCCAGAGGTAGCATACCCCGGTCACAATTATAATATCGTGGGCTTGAATCCTGGTGGGGTGAGGTGTTGATTATATGTAGAAGTCCGAGTGCTTTATTGGGCTAATGAAATATATTTGGATCCTCGTGTTTCGAAGCCGCATTTTGTAAAACGTTGCTCTGATCACCTAAGCGGCACGGGTGGTCCCCATTAGAGGTTCACGGCGCCATAAGCTCGTTGAACAGGATTTGTGTGAAATATAGCAGAGTGTAGGACTGCTTTTATTGTCCTGGTGGCCCAGAGGTAGCGTTCCCCGGTCACAATTATAAGATCGTGGGTTCAAATCCTGGTGGGGTGAGGTTTTGATTATCTGTAGAAGTCCGCGTGCTTTATTGGGCTATTGAAATATATATGGATCCTCCAGTTTCCAAGCCAGATATGGTAAAACGTTGCTCTGATAACATAAGCGGCACTGGTGGTCCCCATTAGAGGTTCACGGCGCCATAAGCTCATTCAACAGGCTTTGTGTGAAATATAACAGTCTGGGACTGCTTTTAGTTTCCTGGTGGTTCAGAGGCAGCGTTCCCCGGTCACAATTATAAGATCATGGGTTCAAATCCTGGTGGGGTGAGGTGTTGATTATATTAAGAAGTCCACGTGCTTTATTGGGCTAATGAAATATATATGGATCCTCGTGTTTCGAAGCCTCATTTGGTAAAACGTTGCTCTGATCACCTAAGCGGCACGGGCGGTTCCCCTATAGTGGTTCACAGCGCCATAAGCTCGTTGAACAGGCTTTGTGTGAAATATAGCAGAGTCTAGGGCTGCTTTTATTGTCCTAGTGGCCCAGAGGTAGCATTCCCAGGTCACAATTATAAGATCGTGGGTTCAAATCCTGGTGGGGTGAGGTGTTGATTATATGTAGAAGTCTGCGTGCTTTATTGGGCTAATGAAATATATATGGATCCTCGTGTTTCGAAGCCGGATTTGGTAAAACGTTGCTCTGATCACCTAAGCGGCACAGGTGGTCCCCATTAGTGGTTCATGGAACCATAAGGTCGTTGAACAGGCTTTGTGTGAAATATAGTAGAGACTTGGACGGCTTTTATTGTCCTGGTGGCCCAGAGGTAGCATACCCCGGTCACAATTATAAGATCGTGGGTTTGAATCCTGGTGGGGTGAGGTGTTGATTATATGTAGAAGTCCGCGTGCGTCATTGGGCTAATGAAATATATATGGATCCTCGTGTTTCGAAGCCGCATATGGTAAAACGTTGCTCTGATCACCTAAGCGGCACGGGTGGTCCCCATTAGAGGTTCACGGCGCCATAAGCTCGTTGAACAGGCTTTGTGTGAAATATAGCAGAGTCTAGGACTGCTTTTATTGTCCTGGTGGCCCAGAGGTAGCATTCCCCGGTCACAATTATAAGATCTGGGTTCAAATCCTGGTGGGGTGAGGTGTTGATTATATGTAGAAGTCTGCGTGCTTTATTGGGCTAATGAAATATATATGGATCCTCGTGTTTCGAAGCTGCATTTGGTAAAACGTTGCTCTGATCACCTAAGCGGCACGGTGGTCCTCATTAGAGGTTTACGGTGCCTTAAGCTCGTTCAACAGGCTTTGTGTGAAAAATAGCAGAGTCTAGGACTGCTTTTATTGTTCCTGGTGGCCCAGAGGTAGCGTCCCCCGGTCACAATTATCAGATCGTGGGTTCAAATCCTGGTGGGGTGAGTGTTGATTATATGTAGAAGTCTCCATGCGGTTTTATTGGGCTAATGGAAATATATATGGATCCCTGCTCGTCGATTGGTAAAAACGTTGCCGATCACCTGCTGCACGTAGGTCCCTATTCAGGTTCACGGCGCCAAAAGCTCGCTGAACAGGCTTTGTGTGAAACATAGCAGAGTCTAGGACTGCTTTTAGTGTCCTGGTGGCCCAGAGGTAGCGTTTCCGGTCACAATTAGAAGATCGTGGGTTCAACTGGTGGGTGAGGTGTTGATTATATGAAGAAGTCCGCGTGCTTTATTGGGCTAATGAAATATATATGGATCCTCGTGCTTCGAAGCCGCATTTGGTAAAACGTTGCTCTGATCACTTAAGCGGCACTGGTGTTCCCCATTAGAGGTTCATGGCGCCATAAGCTCGTTGAACAGGCTTTGTGTGAAA
This sequence comes from Homarus americanus, assembly GCF_018991925.1. Lineage (NCBI taxonomy): Eukaryota > Metazoa > Arthropoda > Malacostraca > Decapoda > Nephropidae > Homarus > Homarus americanus. The sequence goes on along the minus strand of NW_024743167.1, from coordinate 7,503 downwards.
TATATCAGAGTCTAGGACTGCTTTTATTGTCTTGGTGGACTAGAGGTAGCGTTTCCCTGTCACAATTATAAGATCGTGGGTTCAAATCCTGGTGGGGTGAGGTGTTGATTATATGTAGAAGTCCGCGTGCTTTATTGGGCTAATGAAATATATATGGATCCTAGTGTTTCGAAGCCGGATTTGGTAAAACGTTGCTCTGATCACCTAAGCGGCACGGGTGGTCCCCATTAGTGGTTCACGGAGCCATAAGGTCGTTGAACAGGCTTTGTGTGAAATATAGTAGAGACTTGGATGGCTTTTATTGTCCTGGTGGCCCAGAGGTAGCATACCCCGGTCACAATTATAAGATCGTGGTTTTGAATCCTGGTGGGGTGAGGTGTTGATTATATGTAGAAGTGCGCGTGCTTTATTGGGCTAATGAAATATATATGGATGCTCGGGTTTCGAAGCCCCATATGGTAAAACGTTGCACTGATCACCTAAGCGGCACGGGTGGTCCCCATTAGAGGTTCACGGCGCCATAAGCTCGTTGAACAGGCTTTGTGTGAAATATAGCAGAGTCTAGACTGCTTTTATTGTCCTGGTGGCCCAGAGGCAGTATCATTCCCCGGTCACAATTATAAGATCGCGGGCTAAATCCTGGTGGGTGAGGTGTTGATGATATGTAGAAGCCCGGCGCGGTTTTATTGGCCACGAAATATATATGGATCCTCGTGTTTCGAAGCCGGATTTGCAAAACGTTGCTCTGATCACCTGCCGCACAGGTGGTCCCCATTAGTGGTTCATGGCGCCATAAGGTCGTTGAACAGGCTTTTGTGAAATATAGTAGAGACTTGGACTGCTTTTATTGTCGTGGTGGCCTGAGGTAGCATACCCGTCACAATTATAAGATCGTGGGTTTGAACTGGTGGGGGGTGAGGTGTTGATACATGAGAAGTCCGAGTGCTTAATTGGGCTAATGAAATATATGGTGGATCCTCGTGTTTCAGGCTACATTTGGTAAAACGTTGCTCTTATCACCTAAGCGGCACGGGTGGTCCCCTATAGTGGTTCATGGGGCCATAAGGTCGTTGAACAGGCTTTATGTGATATATATCAGAGTCTAGGCCTGCTTATAGTGTCCTGGTGGTCCATAGGTAGCGTTCCTCGGTCACAATTATAAGATCGCGGGTTCGAATCCTGGTGGGGTGAGGTGTTGATAATATGTAGAATCCGCGTGCTTTATTTGGCTAATGAAACATATATGGATCCTCGTGTTTCGAAGCCGGATTTGGTAAAAAGTTGCTCTGATCACCTAAGCGGCACGGATGGTCGCCATTAGAGGTTCACAGCGTCATAAGCTCATTGAACAGGCTTTGTGTGAAATATAGCAGAGTCTAGAACTGCTTTTAGTGTCCTGGTGACCCAGAGGTAGCGTTCCCCGGTCACAATTAGAAGATCGTGGGTTTGAACCCTGGTGAGGTGAGGTGTTGATTATATGAAGAAGTCCGCGTGCTTTATTGGGCTAATGAAATATATATGGATCCTCGTGTTTCGAAGCCGGATTTGGTAAAACGTTGCTCTGATCACCTAAGCGGCACAGGTGGTCCCTATTAGAGGTTCATGGAGCCATAAGGTCGTTGAACAAGCTTTTTGTGAAATATAGTAGAGACTTGGACTGCTTTTATTGTCCTGGTGGCCCAGAGGTAGCATACCCCGGCCACAATTATAAGATCGTGGGTTTGAATCCTGGTGGGGTGAGGTGTTGATTATATGCAGAAGTCCGAGTGCTTTATTGGGCTAATGAAATATATATGGATACTCGTGTTTCCAAGCCGGATATGGTAAAACGTTGCTCTGATCACCTAAGGGGCACGGGTGGTCCCCATTATAGGTTCATGGCGCCATAAGGTCGTTGAACAGGCTTTGTGTGAAATATAGTAGAGTCTAGGACTGCTTTTATTGTCCTAGTGGCCCAGAGGTAGCATACCCCGGTCACAATTATAATATCGTGGGTTTGAATCCTGGTGGGGTGAGGTGTTGATTATATGTAGAAGTCAGAGTGCTTTATTGGGCTATTGAAATATAAGGCGGATACTGCATTTCTGCCGGATATGGTAAAACGCGTTTGATCACCCAGTGCACGGGTGGTCACCATTATAGGTTCATGGCGCCATAAGGTCGTTGAACAGGCTTTGTGTGAAATATAGTAGAGTCTAGGACTGCTTTTATTGTCCTAGTGGCCCAGAGGTAGCATACCCCGGTCACAATTATAATATCGTGAGTTTGAATCCTGGTGGGGTGAGGTGTTGATTATATGTAGAAGTCCGAGTGCTTTATTGGGCTAATGAAATATATTTGGATCCTCGTGTTTCGAAGCCGCATTTTGTAAAACGTTGCTTTGATCACCTAAGCGGCACGGGTGGTCCCCATTAGAGGTTCACGGCGCCATAAGCTCGTTGAACAGGATTTGTGTGAAATATAGCAGAGTGTAGGACTGCTTTTGTTGTCCTGGTGGCCCAGAGGTAGCGTTCCCCGGTCACAATTATAAGATCGTGGGTTCAAATCCTGGTGGGGTGAGGTTTTGATTATCTGTAGAAGTCAGCGTGCTTTATTGGGCTATTGAAATATATATGGATCCTCCAGTTTCCAAGCCAGATTTGGTAAAACGTTGCTCTGATAACCTAAGCGGCACTGGTGGTCCCCATTAGAGGTTCACGGCGCCATAAGCTCATTCAACAGGCTTTGTGTGAAATATAACAGTCTAGGACTGCTTTTAGTTTCCTGGTGGTTCAGAGGCAGCGTTCCCCGGTCACAATTATAAGATCATGGGTTCAAATCCTGGTGGGGTGAGGTGTTGATTATATTAAGAAGTCCACGTGCTTTATTGGGCTAATGAAATATATATGGATCCTCGTGTTTCGAAGCCTCATTTGGTAAAACGTTGCTCTGATCACCTAAGCGGCACGGGCGGTTCCCCTATAGTGGTTCACAGCGCCATACGCTCGTTGACCAGGCTTTGTGAAATATAGCAGAGTCTAGCTGCTTTTTATTGTCCTAGTGGCCCAGAGGTAGCGTCCCCCGGTCACAATTATAAGATCGTGGGTTCAAATCCTGGTGGGGTGAGGTGTTGATTATATGTAGAAGTCCGCGTGCTTTATTGGGCTACTGAAATATATATGGATCCTCGTGTTTCGAAGCCGCATTTGGTAAAACGTTGCTCTGATCACCTAAGCGGCACGGGAGGTCCCCATTAGAGGTTCACGGCGCCAAAAGCTCGTTGAACAGGCTTTGTGTGAAACATAGCAGAGTCTAGGACTGCTTTTAGTGTCCTGGTGGCCCAGAGGTAGCGTTCCCCGGTCACAATTAGAAGATCGTGGGTTCGAATCCTGGTGGGGTGAGGTGTTGATTATATGAAGAAGTCCGCGTGCTTTATTGGGCTAATAAAATTTATATGGATCCTCGTGTTTCGAAGCAGCATTTGGTAAAAGGTTGCTCTGACCACCTAAGCAGCACGGTTGGTCCCCATTAGAGGTTCACGGCGCCAAAAGCTCGTTGAACCGACTTTGTGTGAAACATAGCAGAGTCTAGGACTGATTTTAGTGTCCTGGTGGCCCAGAGGTAGCGTTCCCCGGTCACAATTAGAAGATCGTGGGTTCGAATCCTGGTGGGGTGAGGTGTTGATTATATGAAGAAGTCCGCGTGCTTTATTGGGCTAATGAAATATATATGGATCCTCGTGTTTCGAAGTCGCATTTGGTAAAACGTTGCTTTGATCACCTAAGCGGCACGGGTGGTCCCCATTAGAGGTTCACGGCGCCAAAAGCTCGTTGAACAGTCTTTGTGTGAAATATAGCAGAGTCTACGACTGCTTATTAGTCCTAGTGGCCCAGAGTGTATTCCCGGGTCGCTACCTTATAAGATCGTGGGTTCAAATCCTGGTGGGGCGAGGTGTGATTATATGGTAGTTCATGCGGCTTTTATTGGGCTAATGAAATATATATGGATCCGTGGTTTCGAAGCCGGAGGGTAAACGCTGTTTCAATCACCTAAGCGCACAGGCGGTCCCCATTAGAGTGTCTGCGGAGCCATAAGGTCGTTGAACAGGCTTTGGTGTGAAATATAGTAGAGAATTGGACTGCTTTTATTGTCCTGGTGGCCCAGAGGTAGCGTTCCCCGGTCACAATTTTAAGATCGTAGCTTCGAATCCTAGTGGGGTGAGGTGTTGATTATATGTTAAAATCTGCGTGCTTTATTAGCCAAATGAAATATATATGGATCCTCGTGTTTCGAAGCAGGATTTGGTAAAACGTTGCTCTGATCACCTAAGCGGCACGGGTGGTCCCCTCTAGTGGTTCACAGCGCCATAAGCTCGTTGAACAGGCTTTGTGTGAAATATAGCAGAGTCTAGGACTGCTTTTATTGTCCTGGTGGCCCAGAGGTAGCGTTCCCTCGTCACAATTAGAAGATCGTGGGTTCAAATCCTGGTGGGGTGAGGTGTTGATTAAATTAAGAAGTCCACGTGCTTTATTGGGCTAATGAAATATATATGGATCCTCGTGTTTCGAAGCCGCATTTGGTAAAACGTTGCTCTGATCACCTAAGCGGCACGGGTGGTTCCCCTATAGTGGTTCACAGCGCCATAAGCTCGTTGAACAGGCTTTGTGTGAAATATAGCAGAGTCTAGGGCTGCTTTTATTGTCCTAGTGGCCCAGAGGTAGCATTCCCCGGTCACAATTATAAGATCGTGGGTTTGAATCCTGGTGGGGTGAGGTGTTGATTATATGTAGAAGTTCTGCGTGCTTTATTGGGCTAATGAAATATATATGGATCCTCGTGTTTCGAAGCAGCATTTGGTAAAACGTTGCTCTGATCACCTAAGCGGCACGGGTGGTCCCCATTAGAGGTTCACGGCGCCATAAGCTCGCTTGAACAGGCTTTGTGTGAAATATAGCAGAGTCTAGGACTGCTTTTTATTGTCCTGGTGGCCCAGAGGCATTCCCGGTCACAATTATAAGATCGTGGCTTCAAATCCTGGTTGGGTGAGGTGTTGATTATATGGAGAAGTCCGCCTGTTTTATTGGGCAAATGAAATATATATGGATCCTCGTGTTTTGATGCCGCATTTGGTAAAACGTTGCTCTGATCACCTAAGCGGCACAGGTGGTCCCAATGAGAGGTTCACGGCGCCATAAGCTCGTTGAACAGGCTTTGTGTGAAATATAGCAGAGTCTAGGACTGCTTTTATTGTCCTGGTGGCCCAGAGGCGCTCTCGGTCACACTCTTAAGATCAGAATAATCCTAGTGGGTGAGGTGTTGATTATATGTTAAAATCTGCGTGCTTTATTAGCCAAATGAAATATATATGGATCCTCGTGTTTCGAAGCACGATTTGGTAAAACGTTGCTCTGATCACCTAAGCGGCACGGGTGGTCCCCTATAGTGATTCACAGCGCCATAAGCTCGTTGAACAGGCTTTGTGTGAAATATAGCAGAGTCTAGGACTGCTTGTATTGTCCTGGTGGCCCAGAGGTAGCGTTCCCCCGTCACAATTAGAAGATCGTGGGTTCAAATCCTGGTGGGGTGAGGTGTTGATTAAATTAAGAAGTCCACGTGCTTTATTGGGCTAATGAAATATATATGGATCCTCGTGTTTCGAAGCCGCATTTGGTAAAACGTTGCTCTGATCAACTAAGCGGCACGGGTGGTTCCCCTATAGTGGTTCACAGCGCCATAAGCTCGTTGAACAGGCTTTGTGTGAAATATAGCAGAGTCTAGGGCTGCTTTTATTGTCCTAGTGGCCCAGAGGTAGCATTCCCCGGTCACAATTATAAGATCGTGGGTTTGAATCCTGGTGGGTGAGGTGTTGATTATATGTAGAAGTTCTGCGTGCTTTATTGGGCTAATGAAATATATATGGATCCTCGTGTTTCGAAGCCGCATTTGGTAAAACGTTGCTCTGATCACCTAAGCGGCACGGGTGGTCCCCATTAGAGGTTCACGGCGCCATATAAGCTCGCTGAACAGGCTTGCGTGAAATATAGCAGAGTCTAGGACTGCTTTTTAGTTGTCCTGTACCAGAGGTAGCATTCCCCCGGTCACAATTATAAGATCGTGGGTTCAAATCCTGTAAGCAGTGTGTTGATTATATGGAGAAGTCTGCATGCTTTATTGGGCTAATGAAATATATATGGATCCTCGTGTTTCGAAGCCGGATTTGGTAAAACGTTGCTCTGATCACCTAAGCGGCACAGGTGGTCCCCATTAGTGGTTCATGGAGCCATAAGGTCGTTGAACAGGCTTTGTGTGATATATAGTATAGACTTGGACTGCTTTTATTGTCCTGGTGGCCCAGAGGTAGCGATTTCCGGTCACAATTAGAAGATCGTGGTTCCGAATCCTGGTGAGGTGAGGTGTTGATTATATGAAGAAGTCCGCGTGCTTTATTGGGCTAATGAAATATATATGGATCCTCGTGTTTCGAAGCCGCATTTGGTAAAACGTTGCTCTGATCACCTAAGCGGCACGGGTGGTCCTCATTAGAGGTTTACGGTGCCTTAAGCTCGTTGAACAGGCTTTGTGTGAAATATAGCAGAGTCTAGGACTACTTTTATTGTTCCTGGTAGCCCAGAGGTAGCGTCCCCCGGTCACAATTATAAGATCGTGGGTTCAAATCCTGGTGGGGTGAGGTGTTGATTATATGTAGAAGTCAGCGTGCTTTATTGGGCTAATGAAATATATATGGATCCTCGTGTTTCGAAGCCGCATTTGGTAAAACGTTGCTCTGACCACCTAAGCGGCATGGGTGGTCCCCATTAGAGGTTCACGGCGCCAAAAGCTCGTTGAACAGGCTTTGTGTGAAACATAGCAGAGTCTAGGACTGCTCTTAGTGTCCTGGTGGTCCAGAGGTAGCGTTCCCCGGTCACAATTAGAAGATCGTGGGTTCGAATCCTGGTGGGGTGAGGTGTTGATTATATGAAGAAGTCCGCGTGCTTTATTGGGCTAATAAAATTTATATGGATCCTCGTGTTTCGAAGTCACATTTAAAACGTTGCTCTGATCACCTAAGCTGCACGGGTGGTCCTCATTAGAGGTTGATGGTGCCTTTAAGCATCGCTTGAACAGGCTTGTGGTGAAATATAGCAGAGTCTAGGACTGCTTTTATTGTTCCCAGGCCCAGAGGTAGCGTTCCCCGGTCACAATTAGAAGATCGTTGGTTCGAATCCTGGTGGGGTGAGGTGTTGATTATATGAAGAAGTCCGCGTGCTTTATTGGGCTAATGAAATATATAGGGATCCTCGTGATTCGAAGCCGCATATGGTAAAACGTTGCTCTGATCACCTAAGCGGCATGGGTGGTCCCCATTAGAGGTTCACGGCGCCAAAAGCTCGTTGAACAGTCTTTGTGTGAAATATGGCAGAGTCTAGGACTGATTTTAGTGTCCTGGTGGCCCAGAGGTAGCATTCCCCGGTCACAATTATAAGATCGTGGGTTCAACTCCTGGTGGGGTGAGGTGTTGATTAT
>NW_024743166.1:0-2642 GCF_018991925.1 Homarus americanus | reverse complement strand
GACAGTGTTATAAACAAGGGCGTGGCAAATTATGACAGTGTTATGAACAAGGGCGTGGCAGATTACGTTAGTGTTATGAACAAGAGCGTGGCAGATTATGATAGTGCTATAAACAAGAGCGTGGCAGATTATGATAGTGCGATAAACAAGGGCGTGGCAGATTATGGCAGTGTTATGAACAAGGGCGTGGCAGATTATGACAGGGTTATGAACAAGGGCGTTGCAGATTATGACAGTGTTATGAACAAGGGCGGCAGATTATGATAGTAAGCTGGGCGAAATCAGCGGGCGCGGAAGATTGGCGACAGTGTTATAAACGCGGCGTGGCAAATTATGGCAGCAAGTTATGAAATTAAGTTCGTGGCAGGTTATGGGCAGCGTTATAAGCAAGGAGTGAAGATTATGGCAGTGTTATGAACATGGCAGATTGGCGGTAGCAAATATAAGCAAGGGCGTGGCAGATTATGGCAGTGTTATAAGCAAGGGCGTGGCAGATTATGGCAGTGTTATGAACAAGGGCGTGGCAGATTATGACAGTGTTATAAACAAGGGCGTGGCAGATTATGGAAGTGTTATGAACAAGTTCGTGGCAGATTATGGCAGTGTTATAAGCAAGGGCGTGGAAGATTATGGCAGTGTTATGAACAAGGGCATGGCAGATTATGACAGTGTTATAAACAAGGGCGTGGCATATTATGGCAGTGTTATAAACAAGGGCGTGGCAGATTATGACGGTGTTATGAACAAGGGTGTGGCAGATTATGACAGTGTTATGATCATGGGCGTGGCAGATTATGACAGTGTTATAAGCAAGGGCGTGGCCAGATTATGACGGTGTTATGAACAGGCATGGCGAATTATGACAGTGTTATAAGCAAAACTTCGTGGCAGATTATGACAATGTTATGAACAAAGGGCGTAGCAGATTATGGCATTGTGTAATTTCAGGGCGTTGCAGGTCGAGCAGTGTTACTTATGAACAAGGGGCAGATTATGATAGTGTTACTCAATGCCAGGCTAAGGTTATGACGGTCAAACGAACAAGGGCGTGGCTGATTATGACAGTCATTATAAACAAGGGCGTCTTGAATTAACAGATGTTATAAGCAAGGTGGCAACAAAATTATGACGGTAGTATAAACAAGGGCGTGGCAGATAATGACGGTGTTATAAGCAATGGCGTGGCGAATTTATAGCGATGTTGAACGAAGGCGTAGCAGGTGCCGGCAGTGTTGTGAACAGGGCGTTGCAGATTACTGACGGTGCTATGAACAAGGGCGGCGTGGCGTATTGCAGTAGTGTTATAAACAAGGGCGTGACAGATTATGACGGTGTTATGAGCAGGGCGTGGCAGATTGACGGTGTTGTAAACAAGGGCGTGGCAGATTATGACAGTGTTATAAACAAGGGCGTGGCGAATTATGACGGTGTTATAAACAAGGGCGTGGTGATTATAACAGTAATCTCGCTCTGAGGCGTGGCAGATTAAAGCGATAATTCTCCCAAGCTCGGGGCGTGATCGATTATAGCGATGTTACAAAACAAGGGCGTGGCAGATTATGACTGTTATAAACAAGGGCGTGGCGAATTATGGCAGTTTTATGAACAAGGGCGTGCCTTGAATTATGGCAGTGTTATGGCTAAAGAGGCGTGGCAGATTATGACAAAGTGTTTATAAAACAGGTTCGTGGCAAATTATGGCGATGTTATGAAAGACAAGGGCGTGGCAGATTGCGTGATGGTATAAACAAGGGCGTGGCAGATTATGGAAGTGTTATGAACAAGTTCGTGGCAGATTATGGCAGTGTTATAAGCAAGGGCGTGGAAGATTATGGCAGTGTTATGAACAAGTGCATGGCAGATTATGACAGTGTTATAAACAAGGGCGTGGCATATTATGGCAGTGTTATAAACAAGGGCGTGGCAGATTATGACGGTGTTATGAACAAGGGTGTGGCACATTATGACAGTGTTATGATCATGGGCGTGGCAGATTATGACAGTGTTATAAGCAAGGGCGTGGCAGATTATGACAGTGTTATGAACAAGGGCGTGGCAGATTATGACAGTGTTATAAACAAGGGCGTGGCAGATTATGACAGTGTTATGAACAAGGGCGTGGCAGATTATGACAGTGTTATGAACAAGGGCGTGGCAGATTATGACAGTGTTATAAACAAGGGCGTGGCAGATTATGGCAGTGTTATGAACAAGTTCGTGGCAGGTTATGGCAGTGTTATAAGCAAGGGAGTGGAAGATTATGGCAGTGTTATGAACAAGGGCGTGGCAGATTATGACAGTGTTATGAGCAAGGGCGTGGCAGATTATGACAGTGTTATGAACAAAGGCGTGGCAGATTATGACAGTGTTATAAACAAGGGCGTGGCAGATTATGACAGTGTTATGAACAAGGGTGTGGCAGATTATGACAGTGTTATGATCAAGGGCGTGGCAGATTATGACAGCGTTATGATCAAGGGCGTGGCTGATTACGATAGTGTTATAAACAAGGGTGTGGCAGATTATGACAGTGTTATGAAGAAGGGCGTGGCAGATTATGACAGTGTTATAAACAAGGGCGTGGCAGATTATGACAGTGTTATGAACAAGGGCGTGGCAGATTATGACAGTGTTATAAACAA